>NC_085841.1:270521017-270821017 GCF_035594765.1 Anolis carolinensis | reverse complement strand
AATTTACTAATACCATTATTACAAATATATTACTTAAAGATTGTTGTCTTTTAAAACAGACCATCTTATGTTACCTCACAAAACCCATTTCAACAGTATGTATTATAAACAAATGATGCAATCCAGCATGTACTGCTGCCCACTCTCCATGTATATGATGGTTATTACATAGGGATCCTAAACAAAACGTTTGAATATAACCACAAACAAGAACAAAACATGTTGGAGTCTATCTGTTCATCAAAGGAAAGCACTGGATATGGATCCTGAATATTTATATCTAAAACGTTAATAATTGTGGTCCATTTTTGGGGAAGGTTATTCTTATTTTTTTCAAAAATATATTTTAAAAACATTTTCATATTTCCAAAGATCAGCAGCTCTTTGCTGCTGATTCTTGCTCATACTGTAACCATATATGTGAGTATACATTTACATTTTTATACATTACATACATAAGTGATGTTATCATTAAAGTGAAGAGTAATTCCATTTTTTGGAAATGAAATATTCCTTTTCCCAAAGTAAGAAACACTAGACCATACCTCAATTAAAATGTGGTAAGATATCGGAACACTGCATGAAATCACTTTCAGGAAATGCCACAACGGACTATATAAAGGATTCTAAAAATGTAACTCAATTTTGGAGGCAACAATCAAGACACGAGACTATAATGTAGACCCTAAGATCATGGTGAAGGGGATGGGAAATAACCAGTCAAATTCTCCCTCATCCATGAAGTCAATTGTAGCCCCAAGCAACTGCTATTTTTCAGCTGGAAATACATTTCAACATAGTGGATCTTATAATGGCAATCTGCCATATTCGATATTTGCAAGCTAATGAGATAATGGATGTGAAGCGCTTTGAACATACAGAAAGCGCTATAGATATGTATGCTAGGATTAGTACTATTATTAGTTTTATTTACCATAAATTTGTCCCAGCTCCATCTTCAAGTTCCCATCATTGTAAACTGATAAAATGGAAGCCAGATCATCAAAAACAGGACGGCTTGTTGCCTTTTGGCAATATCTAGATTTAGATGGGGTTTTCCACTAGAGTAAAACAACTTTTTATATTAAAAAATTAACCCTGAAATATTTTATGACTTCAGCAAAAATTTAAGATAAACATGTAATTGAGACATACTAAACATTGACATGAACAGACTAAAAATAACTGGGGAAACAACAAATGTGCAAGCAAGGGACCTTTCTGAAATCTAAAGAATATACAGCAATATGAAGAAGAATATATGCAATTATATTACGTAACAGTACATGTAAAATTAACTGATTGTCAAAGCAGCAAAATCAAATATAATCAGCATGCTTCATAATTTCATAAATATAGAAATGGAATCACCATCACTAGTTTCCAACACATGAGAAAATGAAACCAAGCACTATCAGGCCAGCCAATAATATTGCACAAAGCCTCCAAGAACAGTTGCAGAAAGCTGTGGTGCTGTACACACATGAAACACCTGTGAATGCTTAGCCATTTAAACACTGATTGCCACTTGAGAAAGCAATGGGATGGCTACATTTCCCGGTACAGGCACTCTTACATTTATACTGGACAGTAACCCTTGTGCTGAGCTCTTTAGCACTTTGTAAACCATGTTGATCAGAGGTCCATTATTTTTTATCTGTTTCAAACAAAATTTTAATACATATCTTGTTATAGAGGAAAGTTGACAACAAAAGCCAGTGAACAAACTAATCAGAAAATATATATAATTTTTGTATATATATGTTTTTTGCTGATTACTGCATATATTGTATTTTGTTACCTAACACTAATTTCAAAAAAATGAAAGAGGGCATACTACTTCTTTCCTTTTCATATGATCTTTTCTATGACCTGATAAACACCTTAGAAATCATAACTTAAGTTTTTTGGTAATTGCTACTTTCTGACGCTTGAGTGTACTGCTGTACAGGGATTCCAAATTCTAAAAACGTCATTTTGGTAAAAATGTACTTCATTGTCTTAAGCTGCTTTTTTACATGTCTGGTCATATATGTTTAAATGAAAAATGCCATTAAGTATGATAGTTTGTTCTGACTACTAATTTATAAAAAACATTTTTCTGTGAATTGCATGCTCTGCCATTCTGCTCCAATGAACAAAAAGGAAACTCATACACACAACTGGTCCTCAGTATCCACAGTTTCAACCATCCACAACTTGAAAGTATTTGGAAACAAATCTAAAAAGCAAACCTAGATTTTGCCATTTTATATAAGGGATGCCATTTTACATTGTACATAATGGAACTGGATCATCCATGGATTTTGGTATCCATGGAGGGTAATAGAATTAAACACCAGCACATACTAAGGTCCCCTATATTATCATATACTTTTTCAAAGAGGGATACATACAAGCAGACATTATTGGGGTCTAAGGAGCGATTGGCTACACGGGGTTTCTGGCAATAAAAGACACACAATACCCTAACAGATAACTACTGCACTGAAGATGACTGAATCTTCCCACACTCAAAAGGGTGGAAAATGCAAGAACATCTGACAGAGAATAGATGGCCATCAACAACCTGGATCTCTTCAGTCTGAGTTTCAAAATGAGGAAGGCTGGTAGGACTCTGAAAACTCCGAGGCTAATGCTCGTCTGTAAATGAACTTTTCAGTAGTCCTTTGTTCATGAAAAGTCTCCTTGATGGAGATTTAGTAACAGTACATTTAAAATGAAAGTTATATATAGAGAGGTACACTTTCCATACCTAAGGTCCCTTCAGCAGTATAGAGCATGTCCTCCAAATTCAAAGCTCTTGAAAACTACTCACAGGTAAATTACTTCTTGTGTATTCTTCTCGGCACCTTTACTTCACTCGTTCTCATTCTAAGCACATCAATATTGTTTGAATAGGAGAATATGAGCAAACCTCAGCTGGCGAGACCCCATGGTAGCGTGAATATGTTTTAGTTTAGCAATTGGTTATATTCTCTGCAGCATATAAACTGAACCATTCTTCAAAATGTCATAACAAAAGGAATAGCAACTGAGGTACTTTAAAACTCAATAGTCACACAATCAGTAATACTGCAGCTGTTTCTAAAAGCAATATTCTTCCAAGAATGCTATGTATTAAACATATGATGAAGCTGAACATTAGGTTTACTACATTACAAGAGTGTGTTACAAGCAGTGCTGTTGTCTAAACAACTAAAAGGGTGTGTGTTTGTGTGTTCAAGGTTGATGATAAAAATTTCTCTATATTTACAATGTTCTAAGGCCTAAAGTCAAAGTTGTACTAAAGCACAGATTTTTCCCACTCCTCCAAACTTCAACAACTTGAAACAGGTTCCAGAGGGAATCCTGGCATTCTGGAACAGGGATTTTTGGGTGTTGGGGGGGGGCATGTACAGAAAGTAGATTGTCCAATCTCTGATTTCATTGACAGAAACACTTTCATCACTAGATGTAACCCACTGGGTCACAATCTAAAGCTACAGTCCTATGTACCCCAAAGACCTACATTCCAAGTGCTGTTGGTCTACAAATTGCATAATTCCAGATTACTAACTCTGGAGGCTGAGTTTATAGGAGTTCAATAATATCTGGAAAGTTCATTTCCTAATCCTTGATATATATAAAATTGCATAGTGCTACGGGTATGACATATCAATGAAGGATATGTCAGACCTGATAACGAAGCGGTCGGCTCTGATTTACATTTACACGGGACACCACCAACAGGTGCTGTAAGATATATTTCAGAATCACCTTTAAAATAATCTTTGCCCACCCCCCCCCCCCCCCTCCAATGCAATTCATGCAGTCACTATAAGTTGACCGGTGTAACTTGGAGTCACATACTGTACACACATACCAAGTGGGACTTCAAAATTAGGAGAAGAATAATTCAGAGGTGGATTCTTCCACACACTAAACAGGTACCTAAAAGCAAAGAATGGGTGGCTGTCTGCCAGCAAAACGATTCAGGCCAAACAACATGCAGATATTAAAGGTATAGGGTTTAACTGCTTATTAGGTCACTTTTAAGTGAGACTGCACTGATCTTGACAGACTTGGTTCACAGTGGGAGAGTGCTACGAGATTGTCCCTGTAAATTGACACATAAATGCTATTCATGGCCAGAAACACCTTTTATCAAGTTAAGAACATGTTCTTGGCCTCAAAAGAATGATCTTAATGTAGTGATTCATGTTGTGAAAACTCCACACTGGTTTACTACAAACTCCAAAAAGCATGAAGACCTTTGAAATGGTTCAAAATAGCACCAGTCTGGTTGTTAGCTAAGGGTGCATCTACAACATACAATGAATGCAGTTTGATACCACTTGAACTGCTATGGATCAAAACTATGGAATCCTGTGAGATGTAGTTTGCTGAGGTACCAGCACTTTTTTGGCAGAGGAGGATAAAGACCTCACATGATTATCTAGGATTCAGCCATGGCAATTACAATTGTGTCAAACTGCATTAATTCTAGTGTACCTGCAATCTAAGACTTGCTGTACTAAGTTTATCCCAGTTCTTTTCAAAATCTTAAAATTTTATTTCTTGATACACCCTTGATTATTCATTGCCTAAGAAAATGCTATGAAATTCATGGGGTCACCATAAGTCAACAGGCAATTTGAGGGTGTGCGTGCACACACAGAGAGACAATGTAATTTTGAATTTAATTTTTTTAACCCAGTTTAACTCTTTCTCACAAACCAAATTGCTGAGAAAAGCAGGCATCAAGACAAAGAAAAAATGTTAACTTGATACTTTCCCTTTTCAGTATAGTTTAGTTTTCAGTTATGTTAATTTTTAAATATTGCTGTTTATACATTAATATCCATGTGGTGGTGGTTGCTAGGATTTTGTCTTATAAGCTGTTTGGTGGCTTGTATCAGAAAAATAGGATACAAATATTCCAAACAAACAAATGAATAATAAAAAAATTGTTATCATGAGAAACATTTTAGACATTATTACAAATGGGCTGTGATATGATAGTATTCTTTCTTAGAAGTGCTTACAATTTGCTAATTAATTTACAATGGAAAGAATTTGGAAATTCTAACCAGAATTCCACTAGTGCACAATTGATTTATTGTGTTCTCTATCTGATCTGCAGTCCCTAATACCTTTTGAAGATTGAGGGAACATCTAGAAATCGGCCAAAATGGAGATCATGCCTATCCTACCCCAAGTATGACTAAAAGCTATTTACAATTAATGCAATAAATTCTTTAGAACCTGCTGAAAGAAACAGGTTGAATTTTACTTTCTCCTATATAGTTTGTAAGGGAGCGGGGATCTGAATTTCAATTAATACAAAAACTGAGTATTATAAGATAATATGAAACAACAAAGGTGAATTACTACAATGATATTTTGTCATGTTTTACCTTCAGATCCAAATATTCAAGATCTTTCTTCAACTGGATATAGGTATCATCAGCCTGAAAAAGAAAGTACATAACAATAATACAACACAATGTATCACATTATTGGACTTGATTACTATCTGGCAAATAGTTCTGGAAATGTCAGCAAAAGCATAGCCAACTAGGAAAATCAGAATATTATAAATATTACCACTAATGTTTATGGGTGAATGAGAAATGTTCAAAGTGCAGCAACAGGGCAATCTATCACTTTCAGTTATCCTCCAAATATGAAGACAACAAATTATTTTCCTTTTCACAGGTCTATAAAATTATTTTAAATAACAAAGGTACTTTTAGGAGAAAGTAATGGTGCTATCTAATACACTAAAATTGTCATGGTTAAAACTACCCCAATAAAGAATTTTCATAACCTCTTCATAGTTCACTATTTTGCAAATATCTATCGTTTTCAGTAAATTTCATTTATCACTTAAAATATGCCTTCCTTGAAGAATATTTCATTACATGAAAGAAAATGAGTAATTTTGATTAGTTTTCCATTTCAATGAAAACTGTTAATGTATGTTTCTTTGAACTACATCTCACCTAGTTAGTGATCTTGCAACTGTACAATTAGTAAACAATTCCAGTTTGCAGAAAGGTGGACAACCACTATTCATTTTTCCCTACACGTGATTCATAACAAGTTGTAACTATTGTAGATACATACACACTACACATGTATGTATATTTATGGTTTATTTTATGTTCTAGCATTGAATGTTTGCCGTATATATATTGTGCTCCATTCTGAGTCCCCTTCGGGGTGAGAAGGGTGGAATATAAATGTTTTAAATAAATAAATAGATACATGACATTCCCATAAACTGAGATTTGGTAAATTCTATATGCATTGATTCACATTCTTACTCTTCTTACTCTTTCCACTCTCCATTTAACACCCTTTTCTTTACACTTCCTTTTATAATGTTTACGTTTGTTCTATTAATATAAATTAAAATCTGAATTAAATCAAGTTAATTTTAAAAACTGTTACAAATATTATGTTTTAAATCTGATTATATATCCAAATCAATACCCATCTTAAACTTTCCAACTGCAGGAAATGAGATTCATCCTAAATATTAGAAAGAACTTCATGATGGTGAGAGCTGTTCAGCAATGGAACACACTGCCTTGGAGTGTGGTGGACTCTCTTTCTTTTGGAGATTTTTAAACAGAGGTTGGATGGCCATCTGCTGGGAGTGTTTGGACTGTGTGTTTGCATGGCAGAAATTTGGACTGGATGACACTTGTGGACTCTTCCAACTCTATGATTCACTATGATAGTTTAAAGGTAAAGGTAAAGGTTTGCCCCTGACATTAAGTCGAGTCGTGTCCGACTGGGGGTAGGTGCTCATCTCCATTTCTAACCTGAAGAGCCGCCATTGTCCGTAGACACCTCCTAGGTCATGTGGCCAGCATGGAGCGCCGTTACCTTCCCACCAGAGTGGTACCTATTGATCTACTCACATTTGTATGTTTTCGAACTGCTAGGTTGGCAGAAGCTGGGGCTAACAGTAGGAGTTCACCCAGCTCCCCAGATTCGAACTGCCGACCTTTCGGCCAACAAATTCAGCAGCTCAGCAGTTTAACTCGCTGTGCCACTGAGGGCTCCTAAATCCAATTGTTAGTTCCCCAAGAGGATAAAATGATTGAATCAGTAGAAACTTGGTTGGTAATACTTAGGTGCTATTTATTCAATACGTCCATTCTCTAGTTGAGCTGATCAACTGGATTTAGGCCACTGTGACTAAGACATTTTCTATTCATTATGTCAGGTGAAACCTATTTTAATATGAAGGTTCGTTGCATTCTGATTTACCCAATCTTACATTCGGAATATTTTGTCCATTATTTCCTTTCTTTAGTTGCAGATTCCTCCTGTTAAAAAGCTCTTATAATAACATGTAGACAAGACACAAATTAATGACAAAATTCATGGCATAATTTGTTAATGACACAATTTGTTTCTTATCTACATTTTACTGTAAGATGTTTAAACTGGAAATCCTCAATTAATTAGTGGAAATGATGGACAAATATTCACATTTATTTATTTGCTATTAATTTCTCCAACTATTATAAGACAACTCCAGATCTGACTAGCACTTCCTGCTCTATGAGGCAACTCTTTCTAATGCATTGCAGTTTCTAGAATGACAAAACTATAAACTAAAGTTCTCTTATTGTGGTTTATGAAGAGTAGCATTATTTTTACACTTCTGCCTTGGATATACAAGTCTATCACAAAAAGAAAAAAAAACCCAGAGTATGATACAATATTGTATGCATGAGGAAATGAAATAAGGCTGAAGTAATATTCACACTGTCCCTTATTTTTAATATATCAGAGTTTGAAAGAGAAAAAACAAGCAAGATATGATAAAGCAAGCAACTTCCATCATAAATGATAGGAAGGACTTACTTTTTTCAGCCAAAATGAATAAATCTGTAAATTAGTATGCTTGTTTTTGAACAATTTTTTAAAAAGCAACATTCACAAAAAATCAAAGCAAAATAATATTTATAAAGCAGTTAATCATATGCCATAGCATCATGTAGTTTAAAAATGCTCATAATCTCCAGCACATGCCAGAGCAATGTAAAATCACAAATGATTCAGACTTGAAGAATGGACAAGAAAGCACAGACTCAAGCATGGCACCAAAGAAGCATTTGCAGAGTCACAGAACGCCATGTACAGCACAGATGACCCAATCAGCAGCTGACCTGATAAGTGGAATTAGTTGGCAAGTGCTGCAGTAATTGGGCGATTGTGTAATTTCGTATACTAGCCAACTTAGCCTGATGTCTCCTTAATCGAATGAGAAGCAATGTTAGCTCTTCAGGCTGTAGGTATTTGGACACATTGTAAAGAGGAAATTAGCGATTTTCAGGGAGAGTCACTGTAGCTATAATTCTTCACCTAAGGTGTCCAGAAAATGTTTAGTTGGCATGATTAGCAATTATTCCATATTTTTTCTTTGGCTGGAATACTGTATTTTAATGTCAGAACACAGAAAAGCAAAGCAAGGCCAATTCTACTCCTGACTATAGTAAACAATTCTGCTTACAATGATTCCAGTGGCAGTTGAACACAGGCCACCCTTAATGCCAGGAAGTTCAAGTTACTTGATCCCATTAACAAGACATGAAAAATCAATGAAGACCATTTTGTATTCAGACATCCTTAGAAGTTATAATAGAATCAGCTGGGATGTAGAAAGAGAAGGGAACTGTAAATGCTTATACTTACCGATTTACCATGCAAACTTGGAGCACTTACAGTATGGGTCATATATCCCATTGTAGGCATAGAGCGCCTATCTATGTGTGCTGAGTTCTGTATAAATGGAAAAGCACCATGAACAGATATTTCAAGCTGTAAGATATATTTAGCTCTTTTTACACATTGCAAACTCACAGTTCCAAACTTCTGTACTGGAGTGAACTTATTTAAATAAATAACTTCTCTTGAGACCTATATACCCTATCCTATTGCAGATATCCTAAATGCCAAGCCAAAATAATAAACTAAGTTAATTTGTAATTGATACAAGTTTACAATGAACTTTTTTTTTCTCCCCAGGCTTTCTATGAACTACTACTTGCATTTTATTCATAGGCTATTAATGGGCCCACAGACATTATCTCTAGTTTAACCAGTTGTTAAACCTATATCTGCCTAACTGCTGAGGAAGAGGTGAAATGACCTTGAAAATACCAATATATAAAATTCTGGTAGATTATCAAGCAATCTATAGCTTTACTCTCAGGAACTGAGTGGTGTGGTGTAATATTAACAAGCTGACTAGTAGAACAGGAAAATATAGTAATATGGGCTATTTACCTTTCTAGTTTGGTTTCGAATCTTTCTTGGGGATCCCGCAAAAGGCATATCTATCATCTGTCTCTCATCAGGTGGTTTGACGGTCACCCTTTCTGCAGGAGTATGTGGTCGTCGGGGAGGAAAGATTTTAGGTGGTCCTGGTGGAGGGATATCAGAAGGAGACGGAGGAACAGAAACTGAACGTGGAACATCTAGTGAACTTCTTCCCTTCCCACGGTCGGTAAAGTCCGGGGAACCAATATAAACAGGTGCAGTCGGACTGCCATGTTTAAACTGCTGCCTTTGTTGCCACTCGTACAACTGCCATACAGTACCATCTTTATTTGCTCTTCTCTCGTCATGGGACATCTTCAAGTGGCTAACACGGTCTTGAGCATATTTGTAGTCACTTGGCAAATTACGGTTTGTAGGAGGTGAGCTTCCTGAAGGCTGCCTGGTATTCTTTGGCAATGTATGATAGTTTTCAGGAAAGGATACTGAATGACTGGGTGCTTGTCGAATAAGAGTCTGATCAGATACAAGACTGCATGAGAAAATGGTGAAAATCCACAAAATTAATTTTAGAAATAAACAAGTAATAGTTCAATTTTACTGGCCATAGTAATCAGTATATTTTTTCAGGCTGACCTGTAATGGTGCGTACCCTCAAATTAGTTTTGCCTCTTGGCAAAGAGATCCTGCAGTTGATCAAAACATCAGTGAAACTAACAAAAGGAAAATTTCACACCATGGGAAGCACTACTTATATCAAGTTATTAAATTGCCTTAAATTTTCCATCTGTTTTAGACCAGAAATGCTACAGTACTTTTTTTTAAAAAAGCTGCATGTTGGGCCAAGATTGCAGGAGATCTAGTTTGAATCCCTGCCTCTGGTACCAAATTTTCTGTTAAAGAAGAAGTGCCAAGAAACATATATGCTTTGTTGACTGAGGTAAGCCTGTATCTTCCACAAAAACAAGCAAAATCAAGGTACTACCTCAAGTGAAACTGAATTGTTACCTGGCTCCATGGCATAATGATTAATTCTGGTTCAACAGAAAAGTAGCTCAGAGCCTGACTAACTAATTTAACAGGAAGTCATCATGTCACATAAGTAGCCTCATCTTTTGCACAATTAAGAAGTTATTGATTTCATGCATCAAGTGACTCTGCTGGGCTTTCCGCCAAATTAACATTCAAGGAAACATTCTTTTTGCCTAGAAGAAAACAAGCAGAGACTCATAGCACTTGAGTTGCAACCAACACTGAAACTAGGGTTGGGCAACAAATTACCCAAAATACGCCACACAGAGTACACCAATAAGATGAGAATATTACTCTGATTGATATAGCTCTCCAAAAACAATTTATCAGATACTGTGATTCAATCAAGGTGTAAAAACTGTTACTTATGAATCAAAGCCAAAATAAAACACAATGAGGTGCCACTTAATATCCTTTTTAACAAATTCAGAAACATGAGTATTCATGAAAGGTTAAATAGCTTATAGGAGACAAACAAGTTCCTTTCTTGTTTTTGTTGGTCCTAAAGTCTAGTTTCACTTTAATCTCTTGTCCATGGGGAATATATCTTCCCCAAGGAAGCATCCAATAAAATAACTTCTAGCTTTGCCTGGCTTCCTGCATGCTGCTAGATTGAACTCTGCAAGCTGTAATATTTACTGGGAATTGGGAGTTTACTATGCAAAATCTAAGAACCAAAGCAACTTGCACTGACAGGAGAAAACATTTTGCACAGGATGCCTTAAACCTACACCTGTTGATAAACTCTACAAGTTAGCTGGCATTGCCCCTCCTGATGTGAGACGGGAAGTTGATGCTAACTGCGAGAGAAATAAGGTCAAACATTGTGAAAGCCATCTACTGCATGACTATCAGCCTCCTCCCACCAGACTCAAATCAAAGAAGGGTTTCATGAGAACCACCACTCCTCTTGATGTTCCTCCAGCAGCAGCAAGGGTGTCCCTCTGGGCAGCTAAACCTGGCAATTCTAACTGGATGGCCCCCCATGAGGGTCTTCCTCCAGGGGCAAACCAAGAATGGGCAACTTGGAAGTCCCTGAACAGATTCAGAAGCGGAGTGGGCAGATCTAAAGACAACTTGGCAAGGTGGCACTACCTGGAGGAATCCTCTACCTTGTGTGACTGTGGAGCTGAAAAAACAACTCCGCATATGTACGCTTGCCCACAATGTCCTGCCTCATGAACGGAGGAGGAGTTGTTTCAAGCTACGGACAATGTGGTTGCTGTTGCCCGCTTTTGGTCTAAAACTATTTAGTTGCTTGTGATTTCCTTTTTTTCATCATTTTAAAATGTATTTGTTATGCAATGCTTTTGACATGAAATAAATAATAGGAGGTAAATTTAATCTTGTTGGATTTAATGATGCTGTGCTACAATTGTGTAGTACAAAAGGCGCTCCATGCAGTCATGCCGGCCACATGATCTTGGAGGCGTCTACGGACAATGCCGGCTCTTTGGCTTACAAATGGAGATGAGTACCAACTCCCATAGTCGGACATGACTAGACTTAATGTCAGGGGAAAACCTTTACCTTTACCTTACTAAAATAGTGAGCTGTCACTTTGCACCAAACTACTGCATAACAAAACTGAGGATGCTATGGGATACATGCAGCCCCCAAATGCCAGTTCCTGGAAACCTTCAATAAATCCCTTAAGGGCCTCCACAGCAATGTTTTTTCAGACTGAAAATCATAACCACATGCGATGTGTGCTGTGGCAATGTGGGCCAACCAAGGTCATGTAAATAGAGGTTTTGCCCTCATCTTCTATGGAGTTGCTCATCCATGCTGTAGAATCTGTACTGCACTATTTTCTTTCTTCTCAGGATCCTGTAGTTCCAGCCCATTTAATTTCCACTTATGTATTGGCTATTAAAATATTTTTTAAAGAAAATTTATCTTAGAATTAATGCAAATCGTATATCATAAGTCCAAGAGATAGTGGGTAAAAAAAGAAACAAGGTACCAATGTGTAACTTTTAAACAATAAAGTAGGCAAGCATGGCTTATTACCAACCTTTTTGTGTCTCCTTTCTGGACTTTCACCCAGTGTTCTATATGAGCCATGTTGTTTTTCCTTTGTGTTTGCTTATTTTGAACTGGTCTGGGAATAAATCCTCGTTTATACAAACTGACACCATTCTGCTCTACTGGCCCAGTACTTGCATTTAATGAATTGGAAAGCATTCCATTCTTTTCAAAAGGCGGAGCTGTTTGGGATCGAGACACACTTGATTCTGGATTCGATGTGCCAACTTCTAATAGACGTTTAGATTTCTCCCTTTTCGATTCCACAGTGTTCTTCCTGATAGTATAATGTCCATCTTCTCTTGTTTTTTTCTTCTCTTCATGCTTATTATATGCAGAGGTTTCAGGTGATTTTCTATAGTTCCCTTTTGTATCAGCAAGATCTAATTTTGTACAATCTTTGCAGGCATCAATGTGATTAGCCTGGGGAACAGCTTGCTGGTCTATTTTTCCTATTTCTCTACGGAAAAAACAAATAAGCTAAAGTCAATACTTTATTTTGAGTAGAAAAAACTGAGCGAAGGATTTTCTTACATACTCAAAATAAGGAAGGCAGTGGCTGTCTACCACACATGGTAGCACAGAAGGCATCTTTACTGAAGGTCATTGAACCTATTTTCCTTTGCATTTAACTTTTCTTGTGAAAACAAAAATATAAATGTTATTATTTGAATACTGGAAGTATGCAATTAGTGCACTAAGGAATAACAGATAATATTTGGGATACTGTTGCATGAAAACATGTAATTTTATTATTTGTAAATTTTGTTCATGTCAGGAGCAAGTTGAGAAACTGCAAGTTGCTTCTGGTGTGAGAGAAATGGCTGTCTGCAAGGATGTTGCCCAGGGGATGCCCAGATGTTTTGATGTTTTTACCATCCTTGTGAGAAGCTTCTTTCATGTCCCCATACGGAGCTGGAGCTGATAGAGAGTTCATCTACGCTCTCCCTGGGTTGGATTCAAACCGGCAACCTTCAGGTCAGCAACCCAACCAACAGTACCAGGGGCTCCTACTATTTGAGATAAACATGGCTTTTTCATGCTATTGATTAAGGCAGCTTTCAGGAAAAAAACTGATTTTAATATTCCTTAACTTTTACAAAATGTATCTATTTGGTCAATTATTATAGTACTACTGATTGCAGTGGGTGTAATATTTGCCATTAAATGCATGGTTTGAGGAGTAACTGCTAGTATTACAGAACAAATATTTTATACTAGATTGGGTTATCATTCCCTGTTCATCCTGGCACAACATTCCTCAGTGATCATCCTGGAAAAGCATAACAAGATATGCTAAGCGTTATTTCTTGTGGGGAATATTAAGCCTACCTAGGAAAAGAATAAACAACTAAAGGAAAAGAGATTTTGAGGGAGTGATTTTACTTCAACTCCTTAACTTTCTCAATTTTTAGAGTTTCTAGGGTACTGTTCCATTATCTCAACAGAGGCCATGAGGGGGCGCTAGAAAGAAAAGGATAGTCCATTTTATGGGAGTGGAGGATGTGTTGGAGGAAAACAATTTCCCCATTTGTCTTATTCTCCTCACTTATGTCACAGTTGTAGAAACAACCCTTGTTTATGAAATGGGAAGTGGGAAGGGGGAATAATCAGTGAAAATGGGGGAAATTGTTTTCCTCTTTCAACTCCCTCCCTGTAAAATGGACTATCCTTCTCTATCTAGAACTCCCTAGAAGCCTCCACCCGGATAAAGGAACAGTATCATTTCCAGAGTGGAAGGAAGGATACAAATGTCTATTATTATTATTATTATTATTATTATTATTATTATTATTATTATTATTATTATTATTATTATTATTGCTTATCTCTCCCAAAGAAGACTAACAGTGGTTTGACATAAAAGCATTAGCACATAATTTAAAATATACAAATATGCAAACATTAAAACAAAATTAAATATAAACAGTATTTCAAAAAATCACAGTTAAAATCCATTAAGACATATTCTAAGTAAAAAACCATAGCATCTTCTGACTAGATCTAAATTTCCCTAGATAAAACATATTCCGACAAGCAAGTGCTAATTTGCTGATTCACATATTTTATCCCATTTCAATTGAGTTCATACATAGATTACCACAATATGGAGTCTGGAATGTATCTCATGACCAATACTGATATCTCTGTATTTTATGCCATACCATACAGAAAGTCTATTAAAAAGACTGAGTATAACAAAAATGGTGTTATGGTCCACTTAAAGATAATTAATGAAGAGGCTATGCATGCTTTTCTACAGAGAAAAATTCCTAGACAACGATTACAAAGCCTCCTGCTGCTTCCCCAAAAGGCCATTTTGAGACACAGAAAGCTTGTGTCCTACACCACATATTTTAATGCCTTTATATTTTTGAAAAAAACAAGACTGCATGCAGTCATAAAATACACAAATCATGAAAAGTACTATTAATGAAGTGTGTGTGTGTGTGTGTGTGTGTGTGTGTGTATATATATATATATATATATATATATATATATATATATATCTGTCTAACTATAAGAAATAAAGCTAAATGTATTCTTGTACAGTTTGATCCCATCAGATTTAGAAGCTTCTCAAAATTTCACATAATCAATTTATGTGGTTCTAAACAATACAAATGCCTTCCAAAATCCTTCCTTTTCACAAACATACAAGGTACTATCTATTCTTATTAGTCTAATAATTTTCTTCAGAGAAACAAAATTCAAAAGGTATTGGTATATCTCAACAAGAACATCTGAACATATCATTTAAAAACTACATATGCATTAATCAATCTCCAAACAAAATTTATTTACATAGATAGTATATTCAATTGTAATAAACAGAATAACATATGAAGAGTTATTTAATATTTAAACATCTCTAGAAAAATATTGTAATGTGAACTATCACCTTCGCATGAAATTAATGCACTATACAATTATACAGCTATTTTATTGTACCTTTTAAAAATGAACCAAGACACCACAATTTTTTTCAGAAAATGAAAATAGTCCGTTTTACTACTTTTTTGTTGATGTTTTATATTTTTCAGAAGAAGGACCAATATGTTACAGTTTAAGACATTTTAATTTCAATGTTCTAAATTTTGTTAAGGAGCAAGGTTTTCTGCAATCAAATACTGTACTCTGTAGCTGTGGATATCTCAAAAATATGAAAAAGTGTGACTACACTGAATATCTTCAAATCCATATTTCCCATGCAGCAAAACACAATAAAATATAAATTATACAAAATGGTGAAACCTTTACTGGGCAAACTAAAAAGTACAAAATACAACATACAAGCTTTCAAAGCTTCACAGGCACCTTCATCAGGCAAAAATATTAAAAAGCATACAGAAGATGAAAAGTTAGAGTCAGATGCCTATATTCCGCTAAGACATTACTTTTGTTGTTAGATAAGATGATCTGGAAGGAGCCACAATAGGGAAACCTTTAATCAAAGGGCGCTAATGGATTGAAATGTAAGGTTTCTGGCTCCAGCAAAGGTTAGAAAATGCTTTCATTTTGGCTACAATTGGCAGTTTTACCTGTACAGCACTTAAAAGCCAGTACAGATACCTTTTGAAAAATTCAATGTTTTCTGCCTAAGAAAGGGGTAGTTAGCCTCATACAGAACAGATCTACTTAGATCTCAACAGAAGTTACTTTGCTCCTTCAAATGGGTTTGAATTGTTATTGCTTGTCTTTTAATATATTTTGTCCCTGGCCAAGAAGGGCAGTGGCCTCTGCTTGCATAGATACTTCTCCAGATTATCTTAACTGACAGTCAAAATAACATTTGAAACAAAATGTAGAGTTGTGACTCTAACACCAACACTTTCTTTCCCCTGTATGACGTTTAACATCTTCGCATGAGGATGAAGCCAGGGAATATTTAAAAGCTTGCATTATGTATTTTGTGTTTTTGGCTCAATGTAATCGTCACCATTTTGTGGATTTTGGATTTGCTGTATTTTGATGTATGGCCAACACAGATACAGTACTCTCGAATATGTATATGTGCTGGGTTCAACATCAAAAATAATATTACCATTATTGTGTCTTTAAAAATTCTTATCTATCTATGCGCAAATTGCTTGACCTTTTATTACATTAATATATTTATTTATGGAGTTTCATGATAACCCAAGTAAATTATACAAGTATATCAGCTTTAACAAGCATAGAAGAAAATCAGGTTATTTCTTGTTCCATAATTAATTTAATTATGACCAACATAATACAAGTTGCCAGCACTCCAGCAGAGGTACATGATAAAATATGAAAAATGTACGGGTTGGCAAGGGTCACTGCATCTAATATGCTCAACTTCATGCCCACAGCCTAAGTGTGCCACTGCTTACACTCCTTCCTGGCCTACAGTTAAAAAAGGCAGGTACAGAACACATGGGGTAATGTTATTTTCAGATTGCAAAGAGAGATCACATCTAGGTAAGGGATTGGTATTAATTTTGATTTTTTTTCCTGCCCCACCATGATACTATGCATGTTACTGTGTTATGAGATCCATCAGAGCTCTTTTTTTCTTATGCTGCAACATAGCTTATTGAATATGGTTTGATAGACAATTTTGTATGTCACATTCAGAAAACTTACCTTAAAATCAGGAGCATTTAGGAATATTTTTAATGTAAAAAGTACTTTTTAACACTGCTAATGAAAGAAATAGAGAGGAAGACATATGCATACACACAGTTTATGACTTAGACAAAACATACATAAATCCCTGGACTTACCTCTTTGGTGATGAACGTGTTTGCATAAGGGCAGCTTGATTCATAGCACGGATCCAGCCATTCATATCTTCTTGGGTATCTGCACTAAAGTAGTATGTGCGC
The DNA here is from genome assembly GCF_035594765.1 of Anolis carolinensis. Lineage (NCBI taxonomy): Eukaryota > Metazoa > Chordata > Lepidosauria > Squamata > Anolidae > Anolis > Anolis carolinensis. The sequence continues at coordinate 270,803,819 of NC_085841.1, read as the reverse complement.
ATCCCTGAATGCTCTGCCTGAGAGCCAATAACAGAACTCTTATTACAGATATATGCCCTCATACCTGTATGGACAGCCTGTAAGAGTAGAGATAGAAGAATTAGATAACTTTAAAAGAGAGAGGATGTCCCTCAAAAAACCATGTGTGCTTATAAATGTGGTTAAAATGCCACAGAATGGCTAAATAATGAAAAAATAGCCAAAGTGAAAGATGTGTTACTCGTAAGACTATACTGCAACAATTTCTGCATTCAACAATATACTGCAGCTTTCTCACTAAATGAATTTCTGGAAGAGCATGTTTCCGTTTTTACTTCGTATCACTGTGACACCATTGTAGAATTATTTCTCTCCTTGTCATCCTAATCTCTTATGGTATTCCTGTTTTCTACTGCACTCTACTTACTACATCCACTACCCTAACAGGTTAACAGGTGTTTTATTTGGTCATTCCTTTGATATATTTATGATATATTGTGTAAATATATTTTATCAATCATTATATGAAGAATTTGAAGTACAGTAGAGTCTCACTTATCCAAGACTCGCTTATCCAAGCCTCTGGATTATCCAAGCTATTTTTGTTGTCAGTGTTTTCAATATATCATGATATTTTGGCGCTAAATTCATAAATACAGTATTTACAACATAACATTACTGCCTATTGAACTACTTTTTTGTCAAATTTGTTGCATAACATGATGTTGTGGTGCTTAATTTGTAAAATCATAACCTATTTGATGTTTAATAGGCTTTTCCTTAATCCCTCCTTATTATCCAAGATATTCGCTTATCCAAGCTTCTGCCGGCCGTTTAGCTTGGATAAGTGAGACTCTACTGTATATGAAGTAATTATAGTGTCATCAATTTAAAATATCATTTTAAAGGAAGAAAAACTTTCATTTTTTATTACACTATACAAACATCTTGTTAAAAGTTGGTTGCAAAATTACAAGGGATTGATTAAAGTTATGAAAAGTTTGACTGTATATTCAGTAGGATGTTATTAACATTGTCCATACGTAATGGGTAGGTATATGCAACTATGCAAAACAATTACTAAAAAGCCCTAAAGCATCATAATAAGTATCAAGATAGAGCCATTAGTATAAAGTACTATGTCCTACTGTACAGATTCATGAGCCATGCTACCAGTGGCATAACACGCAAAGAAGCATACGCCAGAGAAACGTATGGAAAATGGAAAAGAGTCAGCACAACGGGGTTAGAATGGCATGCTACAGCAAGATGGACATCAACATGATACACCTTGAAGTCAAGACAAACTCTTTATCAACAAGGCTATGCACAAACAGGGAACATCAACACCAAAAAATGTACTCATACATGAGTTGGCAGCAGTAAACATCCTCATATTAAACATCCAAAGCAAGAAGCCATCCATAATATTTATTTATTTACCTCACCCAAATACTTGGTATTTTCCAAACCAATGGTCACAAGAGCATCCTATCACTGTTGGTATATTTCCCACACAGAAGCTTTATGCAATATGCAATAGAATTCTATATCATTAATCTAAGTCAGGGAACTGAGACCAACCTGTTGGGATTCCAAGCACAGTCTAGAAAAATCCCTAGTTATCCCTCCTCCTCTCTCAGAGACTGTCAAGCAATTATCAGCTGATATGTACCCCTATCCCTTTTAAGACCCACTGAAGGCCTATCTCTTCTGGCAGGCTTAAAAGTGAACTCTAAATCATGAGTTTTGGATTTACATTCTATTATCACTGTACCCTATGTCTGATGTATTTTTTTTATAATGGTGTGTTTTGATAAATGTATTTTATTGTATGTATTTTATTTCCGAATGTATTGCCCTCTATGAGCCAGTTAGAGTGCTCAGATCTGCTGGGGAGGCCCTGCTCTCAATCCCACCCCCTTCACGAGTGTGACTGCTGGGAACGAGGGACAGGGCCTTCTTAGTAGCCCCTTGGCTATGGAACTCCCTCCCCAGTGACAACAGGGCCCCTTCCCTCCTGGTTTTCAGTAAAAAGTTAAAGACTTGGCTTTGGACACAGGTGTTTGGGGATTAGTGAAATATGGAATCTGAATTGAATGTAACAGCACAAATAACTATTAGGCACTATGTTTTTAATCTGTTTTATTGTATTTATATGTTTAAACTCTTTTATTGCTTGAGTTGTTGTATTTGTTTATCTGTATGTGTAATGCGACATTCAAATTTGTAAGCCGCTCTGAGCCCCCTTCGGGTGAGAAGAGCGGGGTAGAAATATAGTAAATAACTAGCTGTGCCCGGCCACGCGTTGCTGTGGTGAAGTATGGTGGTATGGGAAATAAAGTATTGAGGAATTGGTGGTAGTTAAGATAAAGGGTAAAGGTTTTCCTCTGACATTAAGTCCATTTTAAATGGGTAATATAGCTGTGTGGAAGGGTCTTGAGTCTATACTGCCATATAATCCAGTTAAAATCAGATAATCTGTATTTTATAGGCAGTGTGGAAGAGGCGTAAGTGAGGCCTAACTCTGCCTGTCCCCTGGGCTGAGTGGGTTGCTAGGAGACCAAGTAGGCGGAGCTTAGCCTTCTAACTGGCAGCAATTGGATAAAAACAATTATTTCTCTCCCTTTAATTAGGACTTTATTTTTCTTTTCTTTTTGTTGTATGAACGTAGAGGCGTAGATGAGGGGTTGTGCTGCCAAGTTTAGTGTTTCTGGGATGTGTCGTTTTGTTGTTTTGTCCTAGGCCGAAATTTCATTACCCTTTTATATATATAGATAAATAATAATAATGTTGCTTTGTTTTGACTTTGTTGTGCCCCTTCCCAAGCCATTAGGAGATGTAGGTAACCAATAAAATGAATTTTATTATACCTGTCTTCCTTTTCTACAATAAATTACATATGATGCTATATAGAATTTGTAAGCCATATCAAATATGATGAGTAAACAAAGATTGCAGCTTGGGAGAAAAGGATGAAACCCTTCTCTCCACATACCACAATCTTGATGATGATTGGAACTTTGAGAATCTGCACTAAATAGTTTTTGAGACAAGATATATAAAAGCTGAAACATTCTGTAACTTTTTATGTGTGTTTTATTACCTGTTTAGCCACTAGTATATAACAGGAGCAAATTTGTGCACTGTGAAGGAATTGATCCTGCTTCCTATTAACAAAGAAGTTTAATATATAAAAGACATTGGTAGGAACATGTCTGCATACTGCTATAAGCCATGTATGGCTCCTCTCCAGGCATCTACTTGTAATTAAAACAACAACACTAGTTCTGTAGAAATAGCTCAAGTATGCATATAGTTTTCAGTGTCTAGATCAGAGTTTTTCGACCTGTGCTCCTCAAGATGTTTGAACTTCAGCACCCATAATATTTAACAGCTGGTAAGATGGCTGGGATCTCTGAGAGCTGAAGTCCAAAACACCTGGAGGAGCATAATTTGAGAAGCACTGGTCTAGATTATGGTACTACATACATGAAAAGAGGGATAACTTTTAATGGACATATAACTGATATAGTCCAATCCTGAATGCTTGAAATAAGATGCATCTTATGGAATGTCTTGAAATAATCTTAAATAGTTCTGTGAGTGGACTGTTCTCTACTTTACCTGCTCAATCCTGTTAAAGGTTAAGTATGTCTTATCTGAAATGCTTGGGACCCAAAGTGTTTTGGACTTTTTTGGATTTTTGAATATCTTTATTTACCTATACATTGTGATGACTCATGGGCCTTGTAGTCCCGCTCCTAGTGTCCCTGTGGCAGATGAGGATGAAAACATGGGGTTTTCTCCGGATCAACAACAGCCGGAATCCTTTCAGATGCCTGATGTTGATGTTTTTGCCCAAGAGGCAATTAAAAAAGACCTTGAGCAATCCTCGCCTCCTTTTGCCAGGAGACAGTCCTATACTGCAGAAAGGGGAGAAAGGGAGCAGATTCGCAGGAGTCTGAGAATCGCAGCTAAACAAGACACTGATTAGCCATGCTTCCCTTGGGAAAATCTAGGGAGTCTCACATCTGGAGAAAGCTGGGTTTCGTTTTCCATTCTCTAGGGAAAGAGAACGCTGGAAACCTGCTTGGCGGGAAAACGAGACCCAGATATAGGTGCCTGGCACGGTTGGTTCCGTGCGGAGTCAACAGAGCAGCTTCAGGAGTGATTTCGTGTTCCAGCCTAGTGTGGACTTCGCAAAGTCCGCAACCCCAGCTTCCTTGCTTTGCCAATCCAAGTATTCAAGAACTGCCTTGTCTTTCCAAGTATTCAAGAATTGCCTCACCTTGTTCCTAGCCTTGGACCTTGCTCCAAGAATCAAGTTTTGCTCTCGACCTTTGTTGTGGTTTTTTTACCTTGGACCCTGAAAGACCCTGGACGTTTCCCCACACTATTGCTTGGCAATAGTGTGTGTTTCGGTTTGGGATTTAACTTTGAACTCTAATATCATTTATTGGACAAAACATTTCTGGACTATATTTGACCTCATTTGATAGGTCTGCTTCTGGACTACATTTTTTACTTGTTTTTATTACTCTTATATATTTCCTTAATAAAGATATTAGATAGTTATTGGTCTCCGTGTTTGGTTCTTGGTGCTCCGTAACCTTGGGTGTGACAGTTTGACTCCGCCACCCAAAGCACCAAGCAACCTAGGCCAATATGTCTGTTACACCGGGAGCCGGAGCGGGCACCCCTGCCGGGCCACAACCGGCCAGCTACACCATCTCCCAGAATGAATTTAACCGGATCAGGGACAAGCTTTGAGAACAAGAGGGAGAGATTCGAGGCTTGAAGGATCGTGGAGCCCGTCTCCCTGCTCTGGCGTTACCAACCAAGTTCTCCGGAGAAGCCTCCAAAGTTCATGTTTTCCATCGCCAGTGTATGGCGTACCTAGAGGCCCGCCACACGGAGTTCCCTCAAGAAGATGTCAAGGTGGCGTGGATTTACAGTCTCCTAGATGGACCTGCGGCCACATGGGCGACGGCGCTGTACGATGCGGGTTCCCCGTTCCTAAACACTGCACAGCAATTCTTAGCCCACCTTCAGAATACCTGGGGAATTGAAGATGACCAAGAGGCGGCTGGCCACAAACTCCGGCGTCTTTTCCAAGGGGACAGACCACTGTCGCGGTACATAGCCGAGTTCCGGGTGTTGGCTCAAAACACCGGCTGGAATGACATAGCCCTCAGAGGACAGTTTCGTGAGGGTCTCAACCATGAGATGCAGGAAGAAATTTCCAAGGTGGATCCTCCGGATACTCTTGAGAGACTCATCACCCATTGTTTACGGGCAGAAGTCCTGCTCGCCAACAAGAGACAGTGGCTTCGGGGCCAGGGTGGAAGAGCCGGGGTGAAACCCCCTTCCACTGCTAGTGTCCAGCCTCGCCCAGTCTGAAGACCCCCACAGCCAACCTCTACCCCCATGGGAAGCGAGGAGGAGCCGATGTAACTGGGCAATGTGCGCCCCAGACTGGATGTTGCAGAGAAGGCCCGCCACCAGCGTTTGAACCTGTGTTGGTACTGTGGAAATGGGGGTCACTTCGCCAAGGAGTGCCCAGCAAAGAAGAAGCCCCCCACCCGGTTGGCAGCGGCGTCCTCCGCGGATGCGGAGACTGCCGAGGCGGCTGGGACGAAGCCGGCGGGGGAAGACAGCGACCGGGTGTAGAAGGGCTTGCCAACCCGGTCAAAACTCAAGAGCCGCAAACGGGGGTCCTATTTCTCTTGGTGGTCATGCTGTGGTCAGCAAAAAAGGGCCCCGTCATGATCCATGCCATGATAGACTGGGGCAACCAACAACTTCATTGATAGGGACTATGCTAATTCATTGGGACTACAATATCATGACTTTAAGAATGCCCGGGTAGTGCAAGCCATCGATGGCCGACCCCTAAAGACAGGACCAGTAAGTCAATGGACCGAGCCCACTCGAATGTGGATAAGAGAACATATGGAAGAAATCTCCTTTTTCGTTACTGAGGTTCCCCATTTCCCCGTGATTTTGGGAATCCCTTGGCTGACACTCCATGACCCAAACATCTCTTGGACCAACAGAGAACCCCAGTTTGCTTCAAAATACTGCCAGAACCACTGCCTAGTAGCCAAGGTCTGCCATGCCACGGACACAGAGCCCATCATCACCTTGCCTAAGAAGTATTCGGACTTCTGGGACGTTTTCAATGAGAAGGAAGCCGAGAAACTACCCCCGCATAGACCCTATGATTGCACCATTGATTTGATTGAGGGGGCCCCAATTCCGCGAGGACACCTCTACTCCCTGACTGAGCCAGAGCAAGAAGCTCTCAGGGAGTTTTTAGAGACAAACCTCCACAAGGGGTTTATTAGACCCTCTCAATCCCCAGCCGCTTCCCCGGTGCTGTTTGTGAAAAAGAAATCGGGGGACCTACGCCTTTGTGTGGACTATCGGGCTCTGAATAATATCACGAAGCGAAACCGCTACCCATTGCCACTAATCTCAGACTTATTAGACCAACTTCGGGGAGCCAAAGTTTTCACTAAACTGGATCTTCGTGGGGCTTATAATCTGATTCGCGTGAAAGAAGGAGATGAATGGAAGACCGCTTTCCAGACCAAATTCGGATTATACGAGACCCTAGTTATGAATTTCGGTTTATCCAAAGCGTCCGCAACATTCCAGCATTTTGTCAACGATATCTTCCAAGATTATCTGGACCGCTTTTTGGTTATATATTTGGACGATTTTTTGGTGTACTCGAAATCGCAAACAGAGCACGACCAGCACGTCAGAATGGTGCTACAACGTTTGCGGGACCATGGACTATATGTCAAGTTAGAGAAATGTGCTTTCGATTTGCAAGAAGTAGACTTCCTGGGGTACCGCGTCTCACCACTGGGGCTATCTATGGACCCGGCAAAGGTTTCGGCCGTATTAGAATGGCGGGCGCCAACCAACAAAAAGGAAGTACAGCGCTTCTTAGGATTTGCAAACTACTACCGCAAGTTCATTCCAGATTTTGCTTGCTGGTCTGATCCAATTACCAGCTGCATCTGAGGGAAACAACCTTTCCGCTGGACAGAACAAGCTGAGAAAGGATTCCAGCAACTAAAGCGATTATTCACGACCCAGCCAATTCTACAGCACCCAGACCCAGAGACCCCCTTTGTTGTCCAGGGGGATGCCTCAGATGTGGCGGTGGGGGCCGTGCTGATGCAACCGGTGGAAGAACATCTCCACCCATGTGCTTATTACTCACGCCAACTAACAGTTCCGGAGAGGAATTACACCATCTGGGAAAAGGAGCTCCTAGCCATCAAGGCAGCCTTCGAGAATTGGAGGCATTGGCTAGAAGGAGCCAAATTCCCTATCGAAGTTCATACTGATCATCGGAATTTGGAGCACTTAAGGACTGCACGAAAGTTAAACCAAAGACAGCAACGCTGGGCTTTGTTCTTTGAACGTTTTGACTTCCAGATCCATTATGTGACTCCTGCCCAGACCAAGCAAGCCGATGCCCTATCACGGAAGCCAGAATATGCAGCAGGGCGTAAAGACATCCCAGAAACCCAATTGCTGCAACCTGAAAACTTTGCCACGCTCACGGTGGGAAATATCAAATTCACTTCAGTCGAGCCAGCTTCATCTAACCCAAAATCCACAATCACAGACTCTTTATTCACTCAGGAGATCAGGGCCAGTCAACAGACAGATGCCTGGGCCCAAGAACAGATCCGGCAAGGACTACGCTTCCCATTCTCACTTAAGAATGGACTATTGTGCTACAGGAATCATGTTTATATTCCTCCAGGCCCCGGCAGAGAAAAGGCTCTCAACTTGTGCCATGACAGCAAGCCTGCCGGGCATTTTGGACTATTTAAAACCATGCATTTGATCTTGCGGGACTTCTGGTGGCCCAGGATCCGCAAAGATGTAGAAAACTATGTCACCACCTGCCCTGTATGCCAGCGCTCCAAGACACGAAGAGAGAAGCCGACAGGGCTCTTGCATCCCCTTCCCACACCCTCTCGCCCGTGGGAGATAATTTCTGCGGATTTTATCACAGACCTACCACCATCCCTTGGATTTACCACGATTCTAGTAGTGGTGGACCTCTTCACCAAGATGGCCCATTTCATCCCTTGCGAAGGACTTCCCACAGCCAAGGAGACCGCAGACCTATTCCTTCAGCATGTATTCCGACTGCATGGCCTGCCCAAGAGTTTGGTCACAGACCGCGGATCTCAGTTCACCTCTCGCTTTTGGAAGGCCCTTCAAAAACTATTGGGCATTGATTCCCGTTTATCCTCAGCTCACCACCCTCAAACGGATGGACAGACTGAGCGTACCAATGCTACTCTAGAACAATATCTCCGCTGTTACGTCAACTACCAACAGGACAACTGGGCATCCCTGCTACCTCTTTCGGAGTTTGCGTTCAACAATGGTGTCCAGAATTCAACTAAAGAAGCCCCGTTCTTTGCAAACTACGGTTTTCACCCCCGTTTTTTCCCTCCTGTTGTGGAGACCTCAGAAGTCCCTGCAGCAGAGAATTGGCTCCAAGAACTCACAGCAGTGCAAGAACTCTTGCACCAGCAACTTGATCAAGCCAAGGAGGACTACAAACGTCACGCTGACAGCCATCGCCAGCCTGGACCTGGAATCAAGGTAGGAGATCGGGTTTGGCTGTCTACTCGCTTTCTGCCCTCCCAACGCCCTTGCCGGAAGTTAGATGCCCGTTTCATTGGTCCCTACCCAGTGGTGGCGCAACTTAACCCCGTGACTTTCAAACTCCAACTTCCGCGTTCCATGCGCATTCATCGGGTGTTCCACCGTTCCCTCCTCCTTCCGGCAGATGGTGCACGTCCCGATGTCAGCCGGCCACCCCCTGCCCCTGTGTTGGTAGATGGGGAGGAGGAATTCGAGGTCCAGGACATTTTGGATTCTCGCCTCCATCGCCGCCTCCTCCAATATTTGATAGATTGGGTGGGCTTTGGACCAGAAGAACGCTCCTGGGAAGACACTTCCACAGTCCACGCCCCCGACTTAGTCCGGCGCTTCCACCGGACTTACCCTTCCAAGCCGCGGCCCAGTGGATCTCGGGGACAGGCCCTGAATGAGGGGGGCCTTGGGGGAGGGGATAGTGTGATGACTCATGGGCCTTGTAGTCCTGCTCCTAGTGTCCCTGTGGCAGATGAGGATGAAAACATGGGGTTTTCTCCGGATCAACAACAGCCGGAATCCTTTCAGATGCCTGATGTTGATGTTTTTGCCCAAGAGGCAATTAAAAAAGACAAAACATTTCTGGACTATATTTGACCTCATTTGATAGGTCTGCTTCTGGACTACATTTTTTACTTGTTTTTATTACTCTTATATATTTCCTTAATAAAGATATTAGATACTTATTGGCCTCCGTGTTTGGTTCTTGGTGCTCCGTAGCCTTGGGCGTGACATACATGCAAAATGAGATGGGACCCAGGTCAGAAGGCAAGGTATCACTAGCTCAGCCACATATGTGGAATAGTTTGGATGTTTGTGTATTTCACTATTTTGGAATTCTGGATAAAGGATACTTAATCTGTACCACAGAAATCGATAGTTGAGTGATGTCTTAAAGAATGGCATTTCCACGTTTTTGTTGTATTTTAATGTTTTATTTTACATACTAAAATAGTGGATCACCTAGTGATTATGTGATAGATCACATACATACATACACACGTATATATCTTTTAAGCCACAAGGGCAGGAAAAGGGGGAAGAATCAGGCAGTGCTCATGAAACTGTAGGATACTCAAGATGAGCAAAGGTCAAAAGGTTTCAGATGGCTAAAGTAATATATCTAGCTGGAAAAACTTAAAACAACTTGGTCAGGATGAAGTCAACCACCATCAAAACAGACTTAGGAAGAGAACAAAACAGAAGCTGAAGAACATGAACAAAACTATCATCTCATTCAGTCAATTACAAGAAATCTATTTTGTGGAAATTAGGCTCCATTTTTAAAGCATATTTAAACAACAGATTCTCAAAAGAGGGAGAGAAAAATATAAAAACTGTAAATGACTACATTTCTGAACATGCAGGAAGAAACGAATATAAGATCTAATTTAATGCAATATTAAATAATAGTTTTAGTGTATATTCATGAAATGGAGCAAGCCTTGAATGTACATTTTTAATCTCTCCTTTTCCAGAAAAAGATATCAAAACGTCACACTTTCTATGCTGAATTAGCCAGAGATTCCCATTGGGCCCAAATACAAGCAGAAAAATGTAAGTATAATGTGTTTGACAAAAAAACAGATTTTAAGATTGGATAACCTCAAGAAATTCTGAGAGAGAAAGGTAAATTATAGACTGGCTTTATTTTTAACACTGAAGTCAAACATTGTATAATATAGGCATACTTCCAAGAGAGTAAATTAAAAATACATGAAGAAACAGAGAGGTAAACTGAGATGAGCAGTGATATCATATTGTATATCTGAGGAAAGCTAAAAAAAAATACAGCATTACTAATTTTAAAATTCATAGTTCATGTAAAAAAAATGGAAGGAGATTCAGAAAAAATAATGAAGACATTAATATGACTTGAAAAAATAGCAATAAATGCTGTCAGCAAGTCCAACACACAAAGGAAAATTACAATTTATAAAACAAAAAATGAACTTTTAAAAATATTTGAAATAAAAAGCAATAACAAGAAATGATGCATGATGCAAAGTGCCACAAGCAAAATACACAAACCACCAATATTTCCACAAGATGCCAACTGTTTCATGTACTGTAAAACTTCCTTTAATGTCTGTGTTCATCACTGCTGACTAGTGAGACAACTTGCCTGCTAAACTTTCAATCTAAGTTGCAGTGCATACAATTCCTGTGCAGTCTATAAAGACTCCAGTTTATATAGGGCAGTCTACTTCCTGCTAGAGGATTAGACCAAAAGATAACAATTCTTGCCGGCTTCAAAAGCACAATGATAGTTTTGATGGCACAAAATCTATCTAATCTTGTGTGAAACCTTTCATAGTATTTCAAATGCTCAAATTGCTGAGTATTATCAGACTACTAATGCCTCATAAAAACATCTCTCAACGCATCTACAAATATTGTCGGATTTTTCAGAAGTGTCTTTTCCCAGTATGATTACACTTATAAAATCACCACTTTCTTTTGAAGAGCCAAGTTGAAAATGTTTGAGTATGCATGTACATTCTCTCTAAATTCAATAAATGAGGGACTATACTTAGTATGGTGTAGTGGTTTGTGTGTTAAACTATACATTAGGAGATATGAATGCCTGACCACAGTCTTCCAAAGCAATTACTTTACTCTCTGTTTGAGAACAGAAAATGGAAACTTGGTGGATAGGGAAACGAATTTAAAGATGGGCATAAAGCTAACCTTAAAACATGTGGAATAAACACTGAGAACTTGGAAACCCAGGCCCTTGAGTGCTCTTACTGAAGGTCAGCTATTATGAGCAATCTGAAGAGACATGAATAGAGGGCGAAAGGGAGAAACATGTCAAGAGGAAGGCTTGTCAAGCAAACCCTTGTTGGAACCGCCATCCATCTGGAAATCCATGTCCTCACTGCGAAAGACTGTACAAATCCATCATTGGTCTCTACAGTCACTTCCAGATCCACCAAGATTCTACCCCTGGAAGATAATCATACTTAGCCACGAGTAAGGACAGGTTGCTCACCTGTAACCATGTTTCTTCGAGTGTACTCTGTGAATTCACACTAATGGAGAGGCTGCGCCTGCGCAGGTCCCAACGGAAACTCTTCCCAAGTTGAAGTTCAAATTTTGGCGGTAGCCACGCCCCTCCGTCCCCGGAGGGCATATAAGGCAGCCCTCGGCGTCTCCTCCCCAGTTCCTACGCCGCTAAGGCAACGAGAAAGGAAGAGGGTTTGCCAGAGGGGAAGGAAGGGCGGGCTTGTGTGAATTCACAGAGTACACTCGAAGAAACATGGTTACAGGTGAGCAACCTGTCCTTTTTCTTCGTGTACTCTGTGAATGCACACTAATGGAGACTAGCAAGCTTAGGTCTTGGAGGCGGGCTAAGCAAACCCAGACAATGAGAAAAAACTGTCCAAACATGTGTTTATTAACATCAAAACATGGTCCGAGGACCCAGAAAAGTATTGCATCAACACACGCCAGACACCGAGAGCAGCCCGGTAAGGCATGATATAACCCTGTAAGAGCACATGTGCACGTAGGAACATCATTTCCCAAAGGGGGAAAGGCATTTGTAAATAAGGCACAAATTGTCAAAAGAGCAGTGCAAACATGTAACGGACAGGAGAAACACAAGAAAGGGTTGCATGAGAATAAACACCCGCAGAGAAGTCGTAAATGCATAAAGTTAAGACAGGCATGAAGATAAAACTGCCCTAGCAAAGGCTGAATCCTTCAGAGTTCTTTGGTCTACCCTATAGTGGGACACAAATGTAAGGGGGTTGGACCAGATCGCTGCCCTGCAGATGGAGTCCAGGGGAATGCCCCTCAGGAAGGCAGTCGACGTGGAGAGGCCTCTCGTCGAACGCGGGCGAACCGACGGAGGAGGTGGGCGTTTGGCCAGTTCATAGGCCAGTTCAATGGCCTGAGCAATCCAATGGGACAGTCTTTGTGAAGAGATAGGATTCCCCAGCTTATCTGGAGCATGGGCCACGAAAAGTTTAGGGGTCTTTCGAATGTCCTTAGTACGGTCCCGGTAAAAGAGAAGTGCTCTACGCACATCAAGGAGGTGCAGTCTCCGCTCAAGGGGAGACGAGGGGTCTGGAAAGAAGGCAGGAAGGACAATGTCCTGGTTAAGGTGAAAGGCCGAGACCACCTTGGGAAGGAAGGTGATGTCCGGACGGAGAACGGCGCGGTCGTGATGAAAACGGAGGTAAGGCTCATCGACCCGAAGGGCGGTCAGCTCCGAAGGCCTGCGCGCTGAAGTTATGGCCACCAGGAAGGCAACTTTCCAAGACAGGAGACGAAGGTCGGTCGAAGCCAATGGTTCGAAAGGAGAAGCAGTGAGCTGGGAAAGGACGAGCTCGAGGCTCCAACCCGGAGTAGGAGGCTGAGACGGCGGGCAGATGTTATTATAGCCTCTCAAGAAGGTTTTGACAAGGTGATCGGAGAACAGCGATGGTCTACCATGTTGTTGAAAACACCAGGATAGAGCGGCCAGGTAAGATTTCATAGAGGCAAGAGAAAGTTTCTGATCTGCCAGAGACATAAGGAAGTCCAGCACGATCGGTATCGAGGTTGGGAAAACAGTAATTTTTCGAGAACGGAGAAAGGAACGAAAGCGAGAAATCTTATAAGTGTAGGCCTTGGTTGTAGCCGGCTTGTGAGCTGCGCGGAGGACCTCCTGTAGGTTCTGCGGGAGGGAAGTCAGGCGAGAATCCTCCAAGCAGTGAGATGTAGAGAGGAGAGATCCGGGTGCAGGATCTGGCCGTTCTCCCTGGACAAGAGATGAGGTAGAAGGGGCAGAGTGAAGAAGGTCGCATTGGAGAGGCGAAGAAGAGCCGGGAACCAAGATTGACGGGGCCAGGCTGGAGCTATCAGGATCGCCGACATCGGTACCGACCGGAGTTTTTGCAGGACCCTCGGTATGAGAGGAAAAGGCGGAAAGAGATAGATCGGTTCCGCCGACCAGTCTAGAAGGAAGGCGTCTCCCAGGCAGCCCGGAGAGGAGGATGGGGGAAGTCTCGCACCGTACCGAGGCAGTTGAGCGTTCTGAGGAGAGGCGAAAAGGTCCAGAGTGGGAAAACCCCATTTGAGAAAAAGAGAAAGAAGAGTCTCGGGATCGAGCATCCACTCGTGGGAGGAAGTCGTCATCCTGCTGAGGGCGTCTGCCAAGTTGTTCTGGATCCCGGGAAGGTGAATCGCCGAGATCAGAATGTTGCGGGCTATGCACCAATACCACAGCTGGGAGGAGAGAAGCATCAGCTTCCTTGAGCCCGTGCCGCCCTGTTTGTTGATGTAGAAGACTGCTACTGTGTTGTCTGATTGGATGAGGACCGATCTTTGGGAGATCAGGCGGGAGAAGGCTTTCAGGGCCTTGAAGATGGCAAGGAGTTCGAGGAAGTTTATGTGATTGGCCTTCTCGGAGGGAGACCAGAGGCCTCGAACAGTGAGACCTTTCATGTGGGCTCCCCAGCCGAAATTGGAAGAGTCTGTGGTTATGGTGGTGGCGGGGGGAACCGGGTGGAACGGGAGACCCCTGCAGACGTTGGAGAGGGATTTCCACCAGAGAAGCGACCGCCGAACGTGGGACGGGACCGAAAGAAACCTCGAATTGGGGTGGCGAAACGGCTTGAAAACGTCTATGAACCACCTCTGCAAAGTCCGGAGATGGAGCCTGGCCAACGGGGTCGTGAGGACTGTGGAGGCCATGTGGCCGAGGAGAACCTGGATGGACCGAGCCCGAACCCTCCGGTGGGTCTCGCAAAAGGTGATTTGTTGTCGAAGGGCCAGAAACCTGTCTAGCGGAAGAGAGACAGTCTGAGCGATTGAGTCGAACAGAGCGCCGATGAAGCGGATTTTGTTCGACGGGGTGAGGTGAGATTTTTCGTGGTTTAGCTGGAGACCGAGGGATTTTAGAAGAGAGAGAGTGTAGTCGACGTGACGTCGGAGGAGGGCAGGGTCGGATTCGACCAGAAGCCAGTCGTCTAGATAAGGGAAGACTGTGATTCCCTGGAGTCGGAGGTGGGCCGCCACGACAGCGACGACTTTGGTAAAGACCCTTGGGGCCGTAACGAGGCCAAAGGGTAAAACGGTGAACTGGTAGGTCTGGTCGAGAACTTTGAAAGAGAGGAAGCGCCTGTGGTTCTCCCGAATCGCCACGTGGAAATAGGCGTCTCGAAGGTCTATAGATACGAAGAAGTCTCCGCGCTGCAGCATCGGGAGGATGGAGGCGATGGAGACCATCCTGAACTTGGTTGGGCGTATGAAGGCATTGAGCATGCGTAAGTCCAAAATTGGGCGGAGGCCCCCACCCCTCTTCGGGACCGTAAAGTACCTGGAGAAGTAGCCTTGAGGGTCCTGTACCGATGGAGAAGGCCGAATAGCCCCTTTGGCGAGAAGGGCGTCGACCTCTGCGAGAATTTCTTGAGAAGGGTTGGAGAGAAGGACCTGACCCGTGGGCGGGAGTTCCTCGAACTCTAAGGCATAGCCTTCTTGGACAATTTTGAGAACCCAGGCATCTGAAGTAATAGATTTCCACCGGTGAAAGAAGGGAGCCAAGCGATCTAGAAAGAGACCAGGAGGTTGATTCGGAGAAGAGGAGAGGAGCTGAGGAATGAGAGCTGCATCGGTACCGTAAGAAGAGTCTTTGGAAAAAGAGATGGCGTCAGGAGCGCCGGGGAGGTTGACCAGCGGTGGGGGTGGCCCGGCCGCGCTGTCTTTGCGGTTGGGCAGCCCGACGGGGCTGTTGACGGTTGTTGTTGTTCGATACCGAGGGACGCCTGAAGGATTGCTGGCGGTAAGAAGGAGGCGGGAAGCGTCGAAAGCGTTGAGGAAACCACTTGGTGCGGTGAGCTTGGGGTTGATCACCGCATTTGGTGGCCAGTACTTTAAAGTCATGGTTGGTTTTAAGCTTGTCGTCAGTGCCAGAGTTAAACAGGCCCATGGCGTCGAAGGGGAGGTCCTCGATGACCTGCCTCGAGGAGGAAGACAAACCGGACGACCTCAGCCAGGCGTGGCGACGAATGGCGATGGCGTGGGCAATCATCTTGCCGGCCGTGTCTCCCGTATGCTTAGCCATCTGGATTTGATGATGAGCTAATGAATCGGCCTCTTGTTGTAGGGTGGACATAACCGACCGGTCTTCGTCGGACAACTTTGAAAAGAAGGGTTGAGCTTTTTCCCAAAGGATCTGCTGGTAGGCCCCCATACAGGCACCATAGTTCGCCATCCTACAAAGCAGAAGGGCTCCGGAGTAGAGCTTCCTTCCGACCGCGTCGAATCTCTTGCCTTCCCTGTCTGCAGGGGTGGTGGATTCACGACCGGAGGACTGAGAGGCTTTAACAACCATGGAATTTGGGTCGGGATGGTGCTTAAGCCATTCTAAAGTATCGTCGTCCGTACGATACCAGGTCTCGATTCTCTTCGAAGTAGGAGGGATCGAGGAAGGAGTCTTCCACGAAGACTGGATGACATCTAGGAGATAAGGCAAAAACGGCAGGAGCGTGGCCGGAGGGGCCTGGGCTTGGACCCGTTTGAAGACCGGGTCAGTTACTGCCTTGGAAGTCTGTTTGATTTCTAGACCCAGGGCATCCGCCATTCTAACCATTTGTTCGGAGAAAGCCCGAATGTTGTCGGTAGGCGAAGGAGGGTCCACCTCATAGGCATCATGAGGAGGAGAGAGATCAAGGCCCAAGGATACCACCGAGGCCGAGAGAGCGGAATCAGGACGATCTATATCAATCTCATCGTCCCCAGCCCCTTGAGGGGACTGAGGGGGAGATGACAACACAGTCTCTGGGGGCGGCAAAACCTGAAGAGCAGGAGCCATCTGCGGCCGAGTTTCTTTGGAGGCCGAGGCCTGGGCCGCTCGAGCCAGGCGAGTGGTTTGTCTACCCCGTTCCGGTGTCGAGGTTGGGGGAAAAAGCTGTTGACGGGACGAGCGCTGAGAAGCAGCAGGTCGAGGAGATGGCACCCTGACCACTGTCTGAGTGGAGTGGTGGGGTGAGTCCTGCAATTCGCCCTCCGAAAGTTGTTGAGGAGAAGGTGGCGAGGTCGCTTAGCTGGAGCGATCGGAGAGGATCTTCTAGAAGAAGTTGCCGAAGAAATGGCGCCCATCTTGGAGGAAGCGGAAGAGGAAGAGCGTTGAGTTGCCCTCTTCTTAGCGAGCGGTTGTTTTGATGGAACCCTCAGGGATTTACCCGGCGTGGGAGGGACCATAGCTGAGTCGGATTGGGACCGACGAGCTTCCTCGTGAGCTCTTTTAAAGGTGATCTTCATCGCAGAAGACGACGGAGGAGCCCCGAGGTGGGAACGGGCCGAGGATACAGAGGCCACCGAGCTCGATGTCGAGGAAGGGCCGACTCGACCAGAACGTGTCGACACCGTAGCCGTGGTGAGAGTGCACGGTGGTTTGGCGGTCTTAGACGACCTGGAGGCTCTGGACGCCCTAGACGAGGCCGAGGGAGCTTTAGCTGTTGAAGCCGACATCGCTGTCGGATTAAGCGGCGGCTTCGAGCCCGAAGTCGACGGAGCGGGTTCAGGGGCAAGCGACTTTTCGTAGAGCGCCGCTCTAAGCCTCGCGGCTCTATTCTTTCTAGCCTGGGCCGTTAGGGCCAGGCAAAAACGGCAGGTACCGACGACATGTGCCTCCCCGAGGCAGTAAAGGCACTTGGCGTGGCCGTCGGAGTCAGGAATTTTAGCGGCACACTGAGTGCAGCGCTTGAAGCGAGTCGTAGACATGAGAATCCGAAGTGAACCTTGCGGCGGAAAAAAAGGAACTGGGGAGGAGACGCCGAGGGCTGCCTTATATGCCCTCCGGGGACGGAGGGGCGTGGCTACCGCCAAAATTTGAACTTCAGCTTGGGAAGAGTTTCCGTTGGGACCTGCGCAGGCGCAGCCTCTCCATTAGTGTGCATTCACAGAGTACACGAAGAAAAATCACCTATGACATTGGAGACCAGGGTTCGAATCCCCACTTAGCCATGGAAACCCAGTGGGTGATGTTGGGCAAGGCATACTCTAGTAGCCTTAGTAGCAAATACCCCCCCCCCCAACCCAATTCTGCACAAAAACCTCATTGACACAGAAATTACAATAAACAATACAATAATTACAAAACAATTATTCTAAGCTGATTCTGTCCAATCCTGGAAACTGAGAAAGCCCTGATTAGTACTTGGATGGCAGATAGCCAATGAATAGATGGGTTGCTTACCTGTAACCATGTTTCTTCGAGCAGTTATCTGTGGAATCCGCACATATGGTATTGATTATGCCTAAGCAATACTTCTGGAACACTCTCAGCTGTGAAACTTTGGCTAAAGCCTCGCCCGGCCTCCCCATGAGGCATATAAGGCCCGGGTGGGGATGTAGCCACAGTTCCCGCCACCACCAGGTGGAAAAAAAAGCGGCATGACAGTCAGTGGGGAGGATGGGCGGGGATGTGCGGATTCCACAGATAACCACTCGAAGAAACATGGTTAAAGGTAAGCAACCCATCTTTCTCCTTCATGGTGTCTGTGGAATCAGCACATATGGTAGACTAGCAAGCTACTCACCATGGCTGGTGGGCGTCATGCCACTGCCGAAAAGAGGACCGCTGCATATCGCTTGGATTGTAGGTCCGTCTTGTAATGTGTGACAAATGTCAATGACTGCACGACAGACATCCTCCCACGGTATGCCTTGGTGATAAGCTGTTGAAGAGGCCATTGCTCTTGTGGAATGGCCTTTCACCTGGAATGGAGGCTCCTTGCCATTCAATTGGTAGGCGAGCTTTACTGTAGCCACCATCCAGGCTGACAGCCTTTAAGAAGAGATGGGCATTCCTTGGGATGACGTACGATAGTGAAGGAAGAGTCTATTTGAATTTCTGAAATCCTTTGTCCTATCGAGATAGTACGATAATGCCCTTTGGACATCAAGGAGGTGGAGAAAGTGTTCCAAAGGTGTAGTCGGAGCCGGAAAAAAAGCTGGTAAAACTATATCTTGTGTGTTATGAAATTACAAAGCAACCTTTGGAAGGAAGGTGATATCTGTTCTCATCACCACCTTATCAGCGTGGAATCGCATATAAGGAGCATCTGCACGCAAAGCAGAGCTCACTAGCTCTCCGTGCTGACGTTATAGCCACCAAAAAGCCATCTTCCACAAAAGATGGCATAGTTCTGCTGTGGCCAGCGGTTCAAATGGCGACTTTGCGAGTGCAGAAAGGACAAGTTGGAGATCCCAGGCAGGTGTAGGTAACACTCTGGGAGGATTGATGTTCTTATATCCCCGTAGAAAAAGTTGTACCATAGGATCCTGAAATACTGAAGGAAGGCCTTCCTTCTTCCCTTCTTCCTATATGCAGCTATGGCTGCCAAATAACATTTTAGAGATAACAGGGCCAAGCCCCTATCTGCTAAAGAAGCCAGGAAATCCAATAACACTGGTGTGGGTGCTGTGAGGGGATCACAGTGCTGTTGGTTCACAAAGGAGACAAACTTATTCCACTTGCGTTCATATGAACGCTTCGTAGAGGGACAATGTGCTGTCTAATATTGTCTGAACAGTGCGGGAGAACTGTGTGGATGAATGCGCCATGCAGTGAGTTGCAGCCATGGAACATCTGGCTGCTGAACGTGCCCGTGCCCGTGCCCCATGGTGAGAAGATTGGGCCGCTGAGGAAGACGGTGGTAGTTGTTGCTTGAAAACCATCGAAACATTGCGAGCCATGGTTGCCAGGGCCACCACGACACTATCAGGATGCAATTGGCATTGTCCTGGTAGATCTTTGAAACTACCCTGGTTAGTAGTGGAATTGGAGGAAAGGCTTACAACAGCCGGTCTGCCCATTTGTAGAGAAAAGTGTCCCTGATATTCCTGGTCCTGGGATTGCAACAAGTCTGGGCGCAGTACAGATGACACTTGGCATTGTTGTCCAATGTGAAGAGGTCAACGGCCGGGTGACCCCATTCCTGAAAAAGCTAGTCCACTTCCGTTTGGTGCAACGACCACTTGTGGCTGCTGAGCGACCCCCTGCTGAGACTGTCAGCTAGGTTGTTGTGTTGTCCTGGTATGTGAATTGCCACAAGGTGGATGGAATGCTGGATACACCAGTCCCAAAGCTGGATGGTCAACTGTAGCAAGGAGCGGGAGCGTGTCCCTCCTTGCTTGTTGACATACCACAGGACTGCGGTATTGTCTGTCCTGACTTGCACCGTTTGGTTGGAAAGAACATCCTTGAACGCCCGAAGCCCCTTGAAGAGTACCAGAAGCTCCAGGAAATTGATGTGAGAGTG
The DNA here is from genome assembly GCF_035594765.1 of Anolis carolinensis. Taxonomy (NCBI): domain Eukaryota; kingdom Metazoa; phylum Chordata; class Lepidosauria; order Squamata; family Anolidae; genus Anolis; species Anolis carolinensis. Next base: position 270,783,879 of record NC_085841.1, on the reverse strand, counting down.
AGACTCCTGTAGGGATCACTGGCCCTGGACAGTGAGAGACCCAGAATACGCTCCTATCGTGTTGTTACCGTCCTTGGCAGCCCACGAGAGCGAAAAGGCATTCCGCTGCACACATTTGCATGAAGCATCCACCAACAGAGGGATTGCTTGATGTAAGCGGGTAAGTGTAGCATTGTTTGAGGTGCATCGCGGAACGGGTTGAAGGCTTGATGAAACCATTCCTGTAACGGATGCATCCGAAGCTGAGCATAAGCTGTATTGCTGTTGTGGATGCCATATAGCCCACCAGGCGTTGGACACGTCTGGCCTGTACGCATGAAGAATGAAGGATCTCCTTGAGGGCCTTCTGAAGGGATTGAAAGTGCTCCTCTGGCAAGTAAGTTCTACCCGTCAGTGAGTCCAGACGTGCTCCGATAAACTGGATGCATTGCCGTGGTTGAAGATGGGACTTGTCGCCATTGACAACTAGACCCAGATCCTGAAGAAGGGAAAGGGTGAACTGAATGCTATGCAAGAGCTGGTGTCGTGAATCTGCCACCAGAAGCCAATCATCGATGTACAGGAATCCCGTGATTCCATGTACACGAAGGTAAGATGCCACATCGGCCATGCATTTCGTGAACACCCATGGGGCTGTGCAGAGCCCAAAAGGTAACACCCGAAAGGAAAACGCGTGGTCGCCTATCATAAATGAAAGATATTTATGATGAGAAGATGCAATAGGACTGTGAAAGTACGCATCCCGAAGATCTATCATGGCAAACCACGCCTGTTCAGGTAACAAAGGAAGGGTAGTAGAGAAGGTTACCATCCAAAAAGTGCGGGGGAAAATATTCATTCAATTCCCTCAAGTCTAGTATAGGATGCTGACCGCCATCCTTTTTGGGGACTAAAAAGTACAACGAGAAAAAAGCATCAGAAAAGAAATCTGGGTGCAATGGGACAATTGCCCCTTTTAAAATAAAGTTTGAATCTCTTTCTAGAGAACATCAGATGGCCATGTAGCCTTTACATAGCCAGTCTTTGGCAATGTATGGAACTCAAGCGCATAACCATGTTGTACTATGCTTAATACCCAGTTATCCATGGTGATTTGTTGCCACGCTTGGGCAAAATTTGCCAAACGTGAGCCAACAAAAATGCACCCTTGGTAAGGGATATTCCTACACTGCAGTCCTTAAAAATAGAGAGCTAGAAGAGTGAGGGGCCACCACCGTGTGTGCCACCACCATGTCATGAAGAGAGGAAGGGAGAACAGATGAGGCACAAGCACTGTTAAAAGCAGCGCTTCGATTTGGGCTGATAACGCCCTTTACCCTGCTGGCGTGAGCGGGTTGGAGGAGCCTGTCCTGAAGTAGCTGTTGATGTCGCCTGAGGAAAAGGCCTATTGCCTGAAGTATATGGCCTCCAGATTTGCAACGTAGATGCCGCCCATCTACTTCTAGGCTGGTATGATTGTTGGCGCTGAAAACCATACTTGGAGGCCGCCTGGTGAACCTATCGAGTATTCTTCAATTTTTTTATCAGTTTCAGGATGGAATACTCCATCATTGCTGGTTGAAAGGCTTTCTGCCAAAGCCTTACCCTGGTCTGACAAAGCAGAGGACCTGAGCCAGGCATGGCGCCGAATTGTAGTAGATGTAGCAATCATGCACCCTGCGACCTCTGCCGTATCTTTTGACAAGTCTTTCTGTGCCCTTGCCAGGATAAATGCTTCTTGTTGGATCGTTTTTACACATGTTTGATGTTGCTGTGGAAGGGAGTCTAAATACGGCCCTATTTTATTCCACAGGTACTCTTGATATGTAGCCATGTAGGCTCCATAATGCGCTAACCTAGTCACTATGCCAGCACTTTGATGAACCTTCTTGCCCATAGACTCCAATTTCCTGCCCTCCTTATCAGGTGGTGAGGAATGGGTTGTGCTTGATCTTTTATTTTGCATCTCAAGCACCATACCATTGGGCTTTGGTGGCTTTGACACCCAAGGTGCCTTTGCCAAATCAACTTTGTAAAGAGCATCTGCTCTTCTAGGCACTAGAGAGACTAGCAAGGGTGCTAGTTCTGGTGCTGTTGCGAGCTTGAGCAAGCAGGGCACTGATGGCAATGCAGCCATTGCTGGACCTTGCTGTTGTTGCTGATCAGAAGGAAACAGATGGTCTTCGACCGGCTGATCAGGTTATGTAACCGGGAGGGTCAGCGCCTTTGACAAACGACCCACAAGTGCAGCAAACCCAGTAAAGCCTTCTGGCAGCAATGAGTCAGCCTGATGATCAGGCTGTTTATCCCCTTCAGAGCGAGATGTCTCTGAATGTGAGAGACCTTCCTTAGGGTCTATTCCTGGATCTTGTATGAGCTGTGGAAGGGCCTGCTGTGGAGTTAACACTGGCAGCTGCACACATTCCTGGATTGGCCCAAATAAATACTCACGGCCTCCTGGAGACCTATGGATGATGTCTTGCTGACTTGACTGTATCCTTGGCAGAGAAGGGAGGGGCAGAAGGGCATATGGCATAGGGCTCTATGAATAGTGACGCCGACACAATACCAAAGAATACTCATCTCTGGAACGCAGTGTGTTTGCCCGCAAGGCATGCCCTCGCACAGACCATGCTACCTCCACATGAGGGGCGCCATCCTGTCCAATGGCTGTGCCCCGGCCGCTGTCCTCCACTGCCAGGGGTAAGGCAGGAGGGAGGCTGCGGCTGCTCGTTGGAGGGGGGTGGGCTACTCCCGCTCGGGGGAGCAAGGCCACAACGCTCTCCTCTCTCGGCATCACTGGAAGCACCTTGGGCTGCTTCCTCAGCACCTGCGGGCAAAAGCCAGACATGGCCAGAAGCAGTGCAGGCACAGGGCCAGAAAACTCAGCACGGCGGGGGGGGGGGGGGCATGGCCAGAACGGTGCTGGCAGAAGCTGCTCTCTTTGTTTTCTTCTTCTGTGGTTCCGCAGACACTGGTGACAGCAAAGCCTTCCCTTTGGGAGACTTAGATCTCCTTCGCTTGCTTGTTGCTGCTGGAGCTGAGGAAGCAGAGGCTGGAGGTATGAGGGAGCGTGGGGTGGGAGGGGCGGAGGTAGCCCGTTGAAACCCAGAAGCAGGCAGGAGCACGCACTCATACACAAGCGCCCGCAGCCGCTTCTCCCTCTCCTTCCTAGCTTGCGGCGTTAAGGCCTTGCAAGCTGAGCAGCTCTTAGCCACATGGCCCTCCCCCAAACAGTCAACACACTTATCATGTCTGTCAGTGGCTGCTAGTTTTTCAGTACAAGAAGCACATTTCTTAAAGAGCGCCATAGTTAAACAGCCCAATACCGTTTACCATCCAGAAAGGATAAAGCCAAAGCGTAGTCAAATACAGTCCAAGTCCAAAAAGGCTCCAGAGAATCAAGAAAACATTGTCTAACAAACTGAGTCAATAGACTTTCACGAGAGGTTCCTTAAGCTGCTTGTAAGGCGGTGGAAGAAAGGGAACTTATAAGGCCTCACCCGGGCCTTAAATGCCTCATGGGGAGGCCAGGCAGGGCTTTAGCCAAAGCTTCACAACTGAGAGTGTTCCGGAAGTATTGCTTAGACATAATCAATACCAGATGTGCTGATTCTACAGACACCATGAAGGAGAAACCAGGTTCTGTGGACTACATTTCAAAGGAAAGAACTGCCAAAACCATTTCTGAGTTTTCCTTGCCTGTAAAACCTTGTTGTTATAAATTGAGGGTCAATTGAAAGTACATTTTCATAATAGATACTGAGGAGTCCTGTTAATTTTTAAAAAATCTTTTTTTACAGTTTACTTTTTAAATTGATAAGTTAAACTGTTGCAATCTATATTTTAACCTGACTAGCCCATACAGTCTTGACCTTGAAGGAGCTGGGGATGGCAATGGCCGACAGGGAGCTCTGGCGTGGGATGGTCCATGAGGTCACGAAAAGTCAGAAGCGACTGAATGAATAAACAACAAAGGCCATGTGGTCATAGTAAAGACTGATGAATAAAGTGCCACTTGCAGTAGCACTGAAATTTTCAGCCCCTTCTCTGACAGCCCTCTCTGGCACCTAAAACATAAAGTGCAGTTTTACTCCTCCAAATAATAAAATTAGACTCATCACAGACTGCAGGAAATAAACATTCTTCCCCTCTCACGTATGGTTGCTTAAGCCATTTCCACAACCCCAACAGCTGCATTAAATATAGCCCTCCAACGTAGCAAATGTTGCAACCTCAATATAAAAGTAGACACAACTATTGGTTGCTGTTTGATTATTATCTAGTCAAAATGGCAGCAGGGAGAATACCGCATAAAACCACATTCAACTGCCAAGGAAAACATGTTTACTGTATTTGAAAAAGCAAATGAATGCAGTGTTATCAGAAAACCCTTGCCACTGGATTATTTCTAGCATGTATAACTGAGTAAATAAAACAGCACTGTCCAAATATGTTATCTCTAAGAAACACACCAAATAAGCAACACGAACATGTGTGGTTTTAAATGTGAGGACAATCAGTGATAGGAAAACACAGATGGGTTTTGTGAAGTCTTAAATTACAACTAAATATTTCTAAATCACAACAAAGTATAGAATATATTTGGGAGACAACACAAATACATTCACAAGAGGGATGAAAAAAGTAATATTGGTACCTATTCATGCATTCAGATGCCCTTATGCTGGAAAGAGGGAGAAGGATAGGAAGTCTCTCTCCCGCATTGCACAGAAGAAGAAATGGAGAACAAACCCCAAGAGCATACCAGTAAGAACAAAACAAGGACAAAAATGTGAGCAAGGTAAACGAGCAGGAGCCCTAAATAATGCATATAAAGTCAACTTAATGAAATAGGTAGCATCCTTAAAAGCAGGCATCATGACCTGTTTTCACAAAATGCCCCACACATTGTCAGCTCCTCAGGACAGAAATCCATCCACATTATCCCTGCCCCCCATAGTGTGCTGCCTTTTTAAAGTGAGAAGCAATAGGGATTTTAAATGCAATCAACTTAGTAGTTGTACAAGTAGTTGAACAAATGTTATTTAACGTACATTTATGACTACAGCCACATTAAAAGATGTTTTAATCAAAATGGCAATCCAAAAGTGTTAATTTGTCACATTTGTACTAAATGTGAATGAAACACCGGAAAATGAAATACTTTTGAGCACTATAATACAGAAAAAATGATATTGCAGAAAAACAAATAATCAGACAGTTTGACTTTGAGAACTAATTTAGCTATTACCTTTTCTACTTAGGGAAAAACTGAAAGCTAGAGATAAAACTAATAGATTATTCTTTCTGTTATAATTTATTGCCTTGAAAAGAAAATATATTCCTGAATATGACATAATAGGCAGCTTGGGAAAGTAATCCACCCATCACATTTTGTTCTTTTTACAGGATAATCTTAACTAATCTTAACTAATTTTAACTAATACTATGTTTCAGAATTCAAATGCACAATGTAATAAATATCTGCTATGTAAAGAAATGATGGCTTGTCCATGTATGCATTGTGTTATGGTCAACAGATCAATATGTATTTGCTTATACTTCATACTTTCTTGGACATGGGAATCGCTCTGTTATACTAACATATGCTTACCATAGTTCAATATAACTGTTCAACTGAAATAATTATCAATGGAAATTGGAAGGGAGCAAACCTCTGTCCCCACAACCCCATGCATCTCCAAAATGTCCTCCAGAGGCCTGTGGAACCTTTTACTTGTTTTCCACATGAGGGAAGGAGAAAGAAGTTCTGACATGCTAGCAGTCAAGACCCTAGCATGATATTGGATAGAGGCTACAGACATGATGCAAGACCTGTGCAACTGGGCTGTTGAGAGTTGCTGATGGGTTCTTGTGGAGCAATCACTCCTTTCTTTTCACTTTTGGTGCTATTTGTGATTTAGCATTATGTGCACACTAGTAAACAGAGCATCAAGCCAATTTGTAATAATCTGAGTTTACAAATGTTACTGGAGCTAACTATGGGAAGAGTTTTATATGGTGGTTGATTCTGCACCTGGTCAAAATCTGAGTTAGTCCCGAGTGTAACAAATAATTGTTAACATGATGGTCTGAGAAACCAGGTACATTCTTTAAACAACTCTGTTAATTATACATCTGAGGAAGAAGACTCTGTTCCGGAGTAAGTCCTCCACACCTTTAAAGTTTTTTTCACCCATACTTCTGCGTATTTTTGGATTTAAATAGCGATGGAGAACTATGGTTGCTATTTACTATTGTGAATTCCCATCTAATCAGTATTTCTAGTTTAAAAATCTGGAAATAACTAATTCAAATGGAATAAGCAAAGAAAGAGAACCAACTTTCTCCCCGGGGCCGTGGTGGAGGCTCCTTCTTTGGAGGCTTTTAAGCAGAGGCTGGATGGCCATCTGTCGGGGGTGCTTTGAATGCGATTTCCTGCTTCTTAGCAGGGGGTTGGACTGGATGGCCCATGTGGTCTCTTCCAACTCTACTATTCTATGATTCTATGATTCTATGATTCTAAGACAGTATATAAGCACAACAAACAAATAAAATACTTCTTAAACTTGATTGTGCTCCATCTTTCTGATAAATATAAGCTAATATTACTTGACTGAGTCTCAAAGTTCTCCATCAATATTTATCCAATAAAAGGAATCCTTCTAGAAAATGAATACTACTTTCATTTATCCAACCCATTATTGTAAGACTTATTCCCCTACTTATTTCTTCCATATGATTCTATCACAAATACATATATACACAGAGAAATCTACATTGATTCTTACTTCTATTTCCAGCAAGATAAAAACACAGATGGGCACATTTCATAACTATAACTAATGAATAATAAAATTGTGCTCTGACAATCTTTACACTTTCAACTTTACAGAATATGGCATTCAATAAATCTTCTGAAAATATTACTTTGGAGGTCCAACAAAATGTAATGTTTTCTCCTTCTTGATAGTGATATGCTACTTTTTATTGAAGTAATTATATTAGATGTTCTATATGTAAATCTGTTTTCAAAGACCTGCTCAATTATTTCAGAAGAAGACTTGTAAATACTAAAGTCCATGGTAGAATATCTTGGAATAACATCAGTTTAATATCTCTATTAATTTGTTTATTTTATCAAGGCTTACCAAAAATGACATTCCAAAACATCATGTTTTACAAAAAATAGACAGAAAATGCAGTTCAATACACGATAACGTTATGTAGTAACTACTGTATTTACATATTTAGTATCAAAACATCGCAATGTATTGAAAACATTGACTACAAAAACACTGACTACTGAAAGGCAGACTGCGTTGGATAATACAGAACACTGGATAAGTGAAAGTTGGATAAGCAAGACTCTACTGTAACAGCATGCTGTGGCAGCAAGCTTGAAATACGTTTCTCCAAAAGTAATCAAATGATACAGATATTTTTAAAGTGAAAGAATGTGTTTCAATTCCATATCTCTGGGTGTGAATGAAAACAGTTTTGTATATGTATGGAAAAACAACCTTAAATATTTTATTGGCTGTTTTCCACAAAGTTTCTTGATCTTAGGGGAAATGCTGCATGGTGTGGAACTTACTTGTTACTTGAAGGGAAAACGTTAATCCCCCCTTGTACAAGCATAGTAACTCAGTTGTGCCACAAATTTGAGTCAGTATTTTTTTAAATCTGGTTTAAAAATCTAAATGTCTTTAAATTCCATGCAATATCATCTGAGAATACATTCAGAGAGATTTTCATGACTTCCCTTTCATCTCCAACTTTTCACATTATCACTAAATGGGACTCCACCTAATTTTCCAGTAAGCACACTATGCAAAGGAGGTTCCTGATATGTGTACAGAAGGCTTTATCAATGGTGGGTTTTTTTTGGGGTTTCCTGCATATATGAAATATACCTAAGAAATTATATGTTTGTCACCTAGCCTCTAACAGTAAGAGAATATTTATAAAACTGTGGTATATTTGCTGCTTAAAATTAATCACAAGGTTTGCCATCAATAAATGTACCTTAAAGGAGTACTTGCGATTTATATGATCTTCAGGTCCCACTGGAGATATCACATAGCTAGGCAATGGAATACTTCCAAGAACAGATTCTTCTCTGCTGTCTTTTTAATGAAGAAAAGGTCAAATTAGTCTCCATATTGAAACTGGAATACTAAAATACACTGATGATGTTGAATATGTTTTGTCAACACTATGAGGTTAAAGGCTGTCTACTTTTTTCAGCACTGAGGCAATAATACAAAATGATCCATTCATAAAAGCTAGTAACTGTGCTACTGTTCCTAAGGAGTACATGACGGCTGAGATAAAGTGTGATGTAAAGGTTGAGAAGGACCATAGCCCATGTTGGAACACATGCTTTCAATGTCTAGTATCATGAATAAATGGATCGGTTAGATTAAACAATATTGTCAAGATAATATATCAAGTCGGGGTATAAAGCAATTTCTTATTTCTGTTGACATTGTCAAATACAGCTTCCATTTATTTATACCCTGTCTTTCTTGTCAAAAGAATTAGAAGGGCAATATGTGTCTCTCTTTAACCAAAGTTGTACCTCCAATAGCAGTAGGGCCAAGAGTCTCTCTTAAAGATCTTAAAAACTCAGGCAGTATCATATATAACAAGGCCATCTTTCAAAGAGCATGATCCTATTATGTACAAGGTTTATCCTTTGAATTGTCCTTGTAAACAGACCAGACTGCATGGAACTTTGAGAGGTTCAAAGCATTCAGTAACCAACACTCCTTTCCTGTATGTTAGCTAACAAATCAGTCCTAACAAGCCAGTGACTTCCAACTTGTAGCAATCAATTGTGTAGTATTTGTGATCAAGATGGAGATTCCAATATCTGTGGAGTTATTTCCAAAAAACATAGGCAGAGTCCTGCTTTTATGTTGATGTGAAGGTCTGGAGGAGAGACAGATACTTTTTTTGTCCTTTTCCCCCAACATGTGTTGTTCCAGATAAACTGAAAATATAGAATTTTCAATTTTAAAAGAAAGATTAACAAAATATTAATGACAACCTCTTCTTATATTTCTTACCTTGACAATTTGTATGAGCTATGTAGAAGAAAGACCTTTATGTAAGACCATTTACAGCAGTCCTACCTAAAGTGATAAACTGGTGGTAGTACACAGTGAGTTCCAAAAAAGAAAGGTACTTTTGTAACCAATGAGCAGATACATGTTAGCAATCCCTTGGTAAACATGCCTCACAAAAGAAACTTTGAAAAATATCAATGTATAGTATTAGATCATCGTAATTCCTACTTTCCTCAGTTATTTCTATGGGAATTAGTGCTTCATAATGGCTTGAAACATGGATTAAAAGAAACAAAATAATTTTGTTTGTTTTACTAATCTTCATGATTCATTCTGTTCTGTTTCTTTGCTTGATTCTCAATAACTGGCAAAAAAAAAAAAGGTTCCTTGCAGTTCAAGTGGTCCACACAACTTAGGAATCTGTAGCTCCAAAAAGTGAAAAATAAAAATGGTAAAAAATGCTCAGTAAAAAAAAGTCTGAAAAGGCAATTTTTAAAAAGTATATTCAATTTCTAATTATTTTCTCAATAACCTGTAATTTTAATATATCAAAAATAATAATTTTAAGCTAAACCAAGAAATACATGACATATTTTATGTTCCTAAAGTAACAAAGGATTAATCTAAAATAACAAAGTAATTATCTATTTGTAAAGGCAGCAAATATTGATTTTGTTTCAATTTTTCAAACATTTCTGATTTTTCTAATCTTTTTCCTTTAGCTTCAAAATGTCTAATTTCACATTTCCTGCAGGTTGTCAGTTAAAGAAAAGATCTAATATTCAAAAGTGATGGGAAAAATTGAAAATATTTCAGAAATGGTAGAAAATGTGTTTCTCTAGTGTCAAGGGACTATGATGAGAAAAGTGACATGACTCTTTGCAGCTCAAGACATGATCTCCACTTTCTTGGGCTGAAGACATTTTCCATGCAGGAGACAAAACTGTCAGTACAGATGATAATATTTTTGTACTGAAATATTTCTGCATAAAAATGTGGTTTCTGAAACAGAAAATCCTGTATTTGGAACTTATTTAGAGCAAAAAAATCGTGTGTAACTGTTTTGCACAGAAACTAGAGGAAAAGGCAATTTTTGAACAAAAATAACATTTCTTTATTTCTCTGCATAAATATTATTTTATGTGCTGGAAATTGTGTTCTTTACACAAGAATTATATATGCAATTTTTGCACAGAATCTCCAGCTTCAAGTAATCTCCAAAAACTGAACAATTTTCAGATACTTTCTCATAGTTGGAAGAAAACGCAAAATTACTTTTTGCTTCATTTGAAAACAAAATCAGCAAACATTACACCCCTATCCAATGGTCACCCAATTACATCTGTAGCCTGAAGCAGGGCACCAATGTAACAGCTCCCGGTTGCTGTTTGTATCGCAGCAACTGGAATCCAAAGATATACATGTTTAACTTTTCTCATCATTATTGAGTTTTTAATAATGTTCTTACTCAAATTAATCCAATAGAGTACACATATCAATTTTTAAAATATCTGTATGCATTTTAATCAAGTTAACTGCCTTTTCCCTTTTTCCACAAAGTGATAAGAGATAACATGTTAAAGAAGTGTTAAAACTAATAGCAACACAAATCTACACTTTAATATTTCATTCAATTCCACTGAGAACAGACAAACCAAAGCCTCTGGACTTTGGAGTCCCTTGCGTTGACTGATCTTTCAGAAGAATTTTTTGTAGGACACAAGTAAGGAAATAATATAGTCCCATCGTGATTCTTGCTTTGTTGTCAAGAATTTGGTATGGCAATTGCTTTGTCAGTGCCATAGTCAAAAATTGCTTATCCTCTGAACAAATAGCTAACAGATATGAAAAGGCAAAATCGATCAACAGCAATTCCAATTATCCCTGAATTCCCCCATATGGGAAAGGTAAATCTAGTATTTTTGGATGAGTTAAATCTTAAAGAACACAAGGTATAAATCTTAAGATTTCTAAAACTTTGAGAAGCAATTTTAGCATTCATTACAAAAAAATTCTTAAAGTCAGAACTTTACTAACCTTTGTAGTAAAATAAACAATAATCAGCAAGTACAAACCAGCGTCTTTTCCATAATCTCATCCCAGAGCTATCCTGAAAGCAGAAATGATAATGGATGCCACATTACATTTATAACACACTGGAAGTAACAACATAACTGTATTCCAAATAGAAATCCTAAATTCTGTATTCTAAACAGATTAAACGTATACACAAACACACACACTTATGGGTGTTTTGTTATAGTATTGGAAATAAAAAGGTTCTGCATGACTGTAATGGCAATACTGATATAAACGATAATAGACTGCTTATCTGTAACCCTGATTCCTCCAGGTGGTCATCTGTGAAATCATACAAATAGGTCTTGTGCCTACACAGAGCCTTGTTCAGAGCCCTCTAGAGCTGAGTAGCTTTATGGCAGGAATCCCACATTCATACTCTCTCACACATACTGGAGTATACCAAGATACTTTTCTTAGTATTTAATCCACTGCTTAAACTACAGGGTGGAACAGAAGCAGATGAGAGAGAGGTGGGCTATGAGTTCACAGATAATATCTCAAAGAACTATTGTTATGGCCTTTATGACTCACACAAATAAGAAATTTGCTGGAGATGCTGCTATGCCAGTGGCTGAAGAAAGGTCAATTGTGCAAAGGAAACATCAGCATATGTTCAAGCATCTACTCTGCAGTGAATACTAAAAGTGGATAGATGAGAGTACACTAATACTTTACAAAGGTCAGGTAATGGCACCTTTTTAATGATGCCTGAAGAACCCTTGGAGGCAATCTAGTGAAATGATGTTAAGGATACTGCGTCCAAAATGTATCTGCCAAGACCAGCATCATCTTCTCTATATCCCATACCACAGGAAAAATGTAAGGCAACTTTCAGTTACTGATTATGATCTTGATTATACTCCAGAAAATTAGTCCTAGAAGGCCATATGGAAAAGTGGTCTATTCCATCTGAATACAAAGGTACCACTGAGTGGAGATAAACCATTTACATGTTGTCTGTGCTGCCCTGCCCAGCATGTCTGCCAAGATTTTGTCTGTCCCTGCCATATATATGGAAATGGGAATAACATGTTTATGCATCCTTCACAAATGATAAGCGACAGCCTGAAGACATTACTGAAATGTGTACCATCACATTTCAGTGTACCATCCTGAAACAGCCCGAAAGACATACAACAACCCTGTGTACCATCCTGTTTGTTGAGATAATACATGACCATGGAATTGTATGTTTCTATCTAACTTTGACATTGAAAACACTTTGAAATGCCCTGAGAGCTTTTAAAATGTCAAGAAATGATTGTAAATTTTAATAATAATTTTATGAGACATGCCTTGTTAAGAATATAGAATAGATAAAAGCCATTGTTATGCCACATCTTATTAATATACTGGAAAGTATCTTATAAAAATATGAAAGAGTCTCTCATAGTATTGCCATCTGCCATTAATGTGGAGTGATCCACAGAGTGGTCCCCAGTCTTGCCGTGATGTATCTGTAGTAATTGTAAGGAGTAACTGGATGATGGAATGCCATGCCTTCTAGAATGTTTGGCAGAAAATTTCACCAAAGAAGTTCTCTACCAACTGCTTTATATAGAAACATTTTTTAGAGCATTATCTTCATCCACATCAAAACTCACAAGGAACCATAACAGCAAAATTCCCACCAATAGGTAAACCACATTTGTAATAGTGGCCATAAAGCCTAGAAGTTGTTCTAGATATAGGAGCATTAGAAACGTGATATAAAGATAGATTAATCTCTGTGCTCTGTCCAGAAGTAAAAATACCAAAGCTCTCAGAGCATTCATAATTTGTATTTTATATGAATGTGGATGGACCTGGCAGGAATGAATTGTGAATCTTTCAGGCTGACACAAAGATCGAAATCTGTCAGGTTTGTGGATATGCAACCAGTTTGTATTGAAATGCCGAGTAAGTCCATCATCTAGAATTTTATCAGCCTAGCCATTAAACAAGTTCAGACCATCAAAGGTCACATCTCTGATATGGGATCTGGCACAGTCAGTGATGTCCACTTAACCATGCAAATATCATACAGCTACTATGACTTGACCATTGCCACAGGCATTCAAGAAAGTGTTAAAAAAGAAAGCAATCTTTTCCCATAAAAACTGTTGATAGGTGGTCACACAGGCCTCATAACTGCTCATTCTGATAAGGTTGCTAATGAATATGCATATCTAAACATCAAATCCAATTTATAACCTTCCCTTTCTAGAGGAGCTGAACAGGCTCTCTTGCTTAGTTTAGCTTGCACTGCCTCCAGTATGAAGGAATTAAATTAGGTGTGCTGGAATAAAAAGCCCCCCTTTCCCTTCTGCATTCCATACAAGTCTTCAATATTGCAAACAGGAGGAATCATATTTGGTACAGGTTTTTAAGATCAATTCAGGGGGTGCTGTGGTTTATAACTTTGAATTTGCTTTAATGGTTTCTAACTGGGAATTCTTAAAATACTGTTTATATTTAATCCTGTTTTAATGTTCGTATATTTGTATATTTTAAATGGTTATGCTAATGCTTTTACGTTAAAGTAGCTTTGAGTCCCCTTTGGGGGAAATAAAGCAAGGTATATGTTATGGTTGAGCCTTATGGCTCCGATACTGGGAGACGTGGTCGTAAGACTCCTCGGGAGTCAGATACTCTCGAGGAGCGAGAAAGGAAGCGGCTGCGGGACTTGTTTGCAGAACCATCTGACGAGGATTCCTTTGAGGGTTTTACTGAGAGAATGGAGGAAGAGATGGTTAGCTCAGAGGAGGATGACATGGAATGGACTCGTGTGAGGGAGGATTTGGGTGCCACTGGCAATGATAGTATGGAAGGCGATTGGGGACCTTCAGGATTAGACCCGTGGACAAGCTGGAGGGATGGGACGGGATCCACAGCTGGGGATGCTGTGGGGCGTAGTCAAAGGTGTTTCAGTTCTGATGAGGAAAGTGATGAGGAAACGCCTGGAATTAGGGTAACAGCTGATAGTGATGAGGAGCTGTAAACTGGCATAAAATGGGGTTTGGAAGCAATGGCTAATTGCGTTGGGCAAGGTAATCTGGACGAACGCTTGGGCTCTGTGTGGGAAATTCCTGAAGACGGGTGTGATTCGTTTGCTGACTACGTAAGTTACCAAGGACACTGGGCATAGACGGCGGGAGGAACTGTGTGGGCTTTTGTTGTGCAACCTGTGCTTAATCTTAATAGCTTGGACCTCCGTCGTCTTCTTGACGGACGCCATCTGTTTATTCTGGACTGACTGACTGACTATGGCCTCGGACTCTCCTTCCTGTGATTATCGTTGGACCTGGTGAACTACAAATGTCTGTACCTGCCTTACGACCTTCGGACCGGATTGGAACTTCGCTGACCGCTTCTGCCCTTGAATGCTGCGTTTGTATCTGGAAATTGCTTGCTGTGTGGAGGAGTAACCTCTTAGTTACTCAAACATAGCTTTTGGCAGCAGAGAAGCATCTGCTGTCAGTTTTTTGTATTCCTTTGAACCTTTTGTTCACCAGCTTTTGTTTGTTTTAGTCCCAGGCTGAAGTAAGCTTTTTTGATTTAACCCGGATTAAACTCCGGTTTAATCCGGTTTATCTTTTGAACGTTTTCCTTGTGTCTTTTTACTTTTAAGGCCAATGTTTGCCTAGCCCTTGTCTTTTACGGGCATTTTTGGTTCTATAACTCCAATAAACTTTGTTATATCTTATCTTGTGGCGTTCTGTCCTTGACAGTATACATAAATATGATGATGATGATGATGATGATATAGGATTTTCAGAGTAGTTCAGGAAAGGTTGAGGGCCATGGTAGCATCAGAGAGTGCATGGTGTTGACTATAGGTAAAAGTAAAGGTTTTCTCAGCATTAAGTCTAGTCGTGCCCGACCCGGGGCTGGTGCTCATTTCCATTTGTAAGCTGAATAGAATCGGCGTTGTCCGTACATGCCTCCAAGGTCATGTGGCCGGCATGACTGAGTGGAGCGCCGTTACCTTTCCGCCGGAGTGGTACCTATTGATCTACTTACATATGCATGCTGGGGCTAACAGCAGGAGCTCACCCCACTCCCCAGATTCGAACCGCCGACCTTTTGGTCAACAAGTCCAGCAGCTCAGTGGTTTAACCCACTGTGTCACTGAAAAACTGGATCTACACAGGTAGAGGTTCAGAGATTAAGTGTCAACTCAACACACAAGAACATGGTAACCCAAAGAATTTGTAAAATTGGGTATCTTCCTAGAGTGAAAGAAGGGAAGTGGTAGCACCACTGGGATATGTCGAAGTCAGCAGTAAAAATAAAGAGGGCAACACTTAATCAGATTCATCAGATTCCACAGAAAATTCTTCAAAATCCTCTTTCTTAAACAGTCCAACTGAGGTGCTGATTGTGAAGTAGTACTTGGAATTAAAGCATTTTCTGCAGAGTCCCCTGTACATTGTTACTAACAGATTTGAGCAAATGCCTAGATGGCATTCAGAAACCTTTTACTGTTGCCATTTTGTTGTGACACCAACACTGAGCTAAGGGAATCCCATTTGGGGTTGGAAACCACAGTTTATGAAGCAGTGTTCTAGTCCAACACTCAAAGGACTACCCCACTCTAGATCTCACATTCCAAACAAAAACAAGCAAATTTAAAACTCAAGATTTTCTGTACAGATTGTAGACTTGTAGAAAAGACAGAGCCTATTTCTAAAAATATAGTCAAGTTAAATTATGAGGTATGGGAAGCTGTGATCACATACAATTTCAAATAGCAAATCAGCATTTTAGATAAACAGTACTTTCAAAAATTATTTGATGAGATCTAACTTTTACTACGTAATTCTGACTAAGCAGTTGAAATATACTAACAACAATATAATCACACACTTACTTGCTTGTGAAGCCATCCTCTTACTACAACAGGAACATTAGGGTTTCTCCTTATAGCCTGGTCCCTCTTCCCAAAGCTGTGGATTTTATTGCCAGATTTTACCACCTTGAAAAATAAACATAATAAATCTTTACTAAATACTTCAGGTAACCAAACCAAATTTAGGGTGTGGAAAGGGATAGACATGTTAGGCTATTGCAAAACTAAGAGTAAAATGTGTTATCTGGCATAGAATTTTGTGGCCTATCATGCACACTAAATAAAATAGGCTGAGGTTCACAATGTTTATGTCTAATAAAATGTATTACTAATTAGGTGCCACAAGGATCTTTGTTGTTTATTTACACTGAGTACTGCATCTAATGTAACACACATTCAACAAATGTAGAAGCATTGCACTAGCACAACTTCAATGGCCAGCCCACCAAAAGCCACTATCAGATCCCCACAATAAAAGGTGCGATGGCTAGTCATCTACCTCTGGTTCTAAGCAGTTACCCCTGTTCCCCAAATTTTAACACACTTCCAGAAACTTCAGTGGCACAATAAGGCAGTGTTATTACCATTTTTTCTAGTGGTATTGTGGTGGCCACATATAGACGATGCCGTAGCACCACTGCTACATTGGCGCAACTATGCCAACTCAGCAGAAGCAAAAGGGCAATGTATCCACAAAGAAGGAAAATAAAATTACATGTCATTGTTAGGTGAGGAAGAAAGCTGTCTCTGATCAATTTATTTTTCCAATGCTTGGCTTCTGGGTGAATAGTGCTAGGAAGTTCTGTCAAGGATGGATTGGAAAACTACCTGTCTTGTAGAACAGATGGTTTTCTAAACCAAGCTCATATGAGAAGACCCTGGCTCCAAGATGCAATCACAAGAGAACAGGGTATCGATAGAAAGGATTTGCTACTGTTAGGCAAAATGACCACACAATGAAACCTACAAAACATCCCTGAAGGTCACAGTTGGGACATCTACTCCTTAAGGAAGGAAGTATTTACTTGAGTGTAGTGCACCATTGATTGTATTGCGCCCCTCAGTTTTGAGGTGTACATTACCAAAAATGGTTTTTCTATTTATTTTGTAGCCATTCCCACCTGGGTGCAAGCAGAAACAATTCCGCTTAAAGCCTTGGCTTGGGGAGGCACTGCTTCTCCTTTGCCTCCAGCTGGGAGAAGAAGAAGATGCCAGCTAGGAGGGAAGTAGTGGCCCCCCACTCCAGGCTAGCCTCAGCCTGACACAGGGGGATGTACACCTTTTTGCGCACTATTGTAATTGCTATCAAATTTCAATTTTGGCAAGATCATTTAGCAAAAAAAGGTGCACATTACATTTGAGTAAACGCGGTAATTTAATTAATATTTTGGAAGGGGTGTGTGTTAACATACATTTGTGTCTGCCTGCACCATGCTCTGATGCTGAGAGACTGTAACTTCAAAGAAAAAGCAGGATGAAGGAAAACAAAGGGAGAAAGGTATGAGGGAAGGGAAGAAATAGAAAGAAGACACTAGAAAGCAAGGAGAAAGGGGGACAAAAAGGAAGGAAAGAAAGAAAAACAAGGGAGGAGCGAGGGAGGGAGCGGCTGGGAGGTGTAGGAGGGGAAGCAATCAGTAGCATGGCTAATTTAAATACTGTCATGTGTCTTTGTTACTGCTGCTTTCTACTATTTTGCCTAAGGTAGGGAAACATCTGGATAACAACCAGCCTTTATGTTTTCAAGAATGAGATCAGTTATTCCTTCTTTGTCTCGGGATCTTTAGTACAATCTGATACCTGCAGCTCAAATCTCCATTTGAAACTACATCTAGAATACAGATTTCACTGTCACAACATCTGGCCTAATTTTTGTAATCTTTCCACTACCTCAATCTTATTTTGGATGGGTCTGATAGAGGTATATGTCAGCTATGGATTCTGGAGGCATTCTCCCACCCAGCTAAGATTTTTATGTATTTTTAGTCAGCTGATCTCTTATCCTTAGACTGAAGATGAGAGCAAGGGCCTAAAAGAGAAACCCATTCTCAGCATGCAATACATTTGAAAACTCTCCATAATCATGGACATAGTAAGAAAGAATAAACCCTACTTGACCCGGCTGGCTGATTCAAGCATGTAGGCACACAATCACCTGACAGACACTGCCTAGAATGCCTGTTGTCTCACAGGAAACAAACTGGATGTAATCTCCACTTTTATAAGGAAAGCATAATTTGAAGCTTATTATTTCTTAATAATGTGTATCTATTCCGGTTTGAATAGAGTTTGGGTGGTTTCTCACATGTTCCATCTTTCTGCAATTGAAACATTGTTTATCATCTGTTTTCCCAAACTTACTAGACACAATTATTGCTACAACTGATTGCTATTTTCTGGAGCTATCCTAATGATTAGATGCCTGATAGAGACACTGATCCTAGAGGCTCCATTCAACCCCCAAACCAGACATGTGTCTTTGTTCCCACATTTTATAAAAAAAGAATCCTTCATTGCAATTGAAGTGAATGAAGTTAGACTATTAAACACACTTGAGTGCCCACCTACATTTCTATTAATTTTGAGATCAGGCTACAGACTAAGATGGCTGTGAATTCAGCAAAGTTGCGTAGTATCAAATCCCACCGCACCATTTTCCTCTCCTTATAAGGTTTCAAGTACCAACCTTAGGTGGGATGCAGAATAAAATCCGCTCTGTCATTTGAACTGTCACTGACAACTCAGAGGGAAATCTCAATTCATCCTATGACCTGAGACCAACAGCATTGCAGATTTAATTCAGTTTGGTTTTTAAAAATGGTTTTGTTCTGAGGCATGGCCCTAACTTTCCTATTCTTCTGCTGCAAATCTGCAAGTACAGTGCTTTATTTATGTCCGTCATCTGAAAGTCAGTCTATGTGCAAATACCAGCAGCTGTGTATGATTAGGCTAAAAGTAACTTCCACTGATTTCCCTATTCTGATACTGCCCTCTGTGCCCTAAGGATCAAGTGAAGGAGGCAGATTGAGATAGGAAAACTTCACTGTGTGTGTCAACTGAATTATATTTGATTAAATATATACATAAAGGCAAAATGCATAGCAAGTAAGGTTGTGCATCCGCTTCAGACACTGGCCAAATATTAAAGTAAACTGGGATGGTCTGAAACTTTTTTAAAACAATTTGACACTGACTGAGTTGGTCCCTTCACTTTACACTCCCCCCCCCCCCAATGACCTGCCCCATAAAGCCTGGAGGTAAGTTGCACTAGATTTGGCGGGGGGGCTTTCTGTCCTTTTCTGGTTAATGTTCTTTCTGAATTGAAGAGTTGCTTTTGTTCACTGACACTTAATTAGAATTCAACCAATGTTTCATGTTCAGTTGTGTGAACTGCATGTTGGATGAAAAACCAATGTCATACTAAGTTATGCAAAAACAGATTTAAAATGATTAAAACTGCTAAGAAATTAAGACTGCTCTCTGGGAGGGACTACTTGAAGTACTGATATTTTATGAAAGGAAAAAAACAGCACTACTTTATCAAATTATGTCAGATCAATTTTTTAATGTGATGTGATGCATTTTTTTTCTGCTGCAGCAATTAAAAAAAGAACAAAACCATTATGCAAATTGTCCCTAAAACAACTGCCTCCATTTAAAAAGAAATCTTTTAAAAAGAGAAATGTGAATATACAAATTAAAACTAACATTTTTTTCAAACCACAGCTGTCAATTTGGCCTTTCAGTTGACAATTCCTTTTCTTCAAGAATAGAATTTCTTCAGCTATTCATTTTGAAGAAATCAAATAATAAACTATGTGCCACTTAATAAAGTCCTAATGAATCTATCAAATGTATGTGCATATTCTTTAAACTGTATAAAACAATAACCAAATATTTACATGCATTTTGTTTTCATGTCAATATGTAGATATGAAACAATGTTTCCAAATGACAGATGAAAATAAAGGCTAGGAAATAAATGGACAGAAATTTAGGAAAGGGATTAAAATTAATACAATCTTCCCAAAATGTATAGAGTACAATATAAATACAGTCTACCAAATCAAAACATGGGACAGAATGAGTTATATGTCCTCCCACAAAAGTAAACCCCATCTACTTATACTGTACAATATTGTAAGGAATATATGAGATGCTATGGGAACGAAGGCACTGCCATACTTGCTTCTAATGACATTCCACCAGAAGGTGGTTAAAGCAGTGTGCCCAAGCTGTGGCAAGAGAAGGAGAAGCTTTTAGTTCATGTCACAATTGAACCATGAATTACTGAATAACCTCAAAATGAAAGGCATGTCTTATTTGTCAGTATGATAAAGCAATTCCAAGCTCAGTCCCTTCACTTTTGTAAAAAAAAATTAAAAACCAAGCAAACACACAAGAAAAATACCAAAAGACTTACCTTGGAGCCAGGTTTTGCATCTACAGTGGATGTAGTTACTGCAGTAGATGTTTCACTGACCATGCTTGGGGGTCTTTGGTTTATCTGGTGCTTTGACATATGTGAGTTCTGCCTAGAAAAAGAAAGAAAGGAACATTCGCAAGGTATTTCACCTTTCCTCCTAAGAGGTATTTTTACACCATCACATAAAACTGTAGCCTGCATGAATCACACTTCTAAGCTTTCTCACAGTTGCGCCAATGCAGTAAACTGTTCTGTTTCAATGGCTTTTATTCATATACCACAACAAATAGGAGCAGGCTCAATTCAGCCCATCATACAGTTTAACCAACATCAACATCTTTTGTACATTTCAGCTCACACTTGTATGTTAATTAAGGTAGATCACATTTAACATATTTCTAAAGCATAAGATGCTGTTACTATCAGTGATTTAACTGTCAGCACAATGCCAGCCAGGGAACTTTATTTGGTTAATTTTAACCAGACTCTGTAATTACAGGGGAAGGAATTACAATATATTTTCTTATTTAAATATTTCAACTTTTATAATACACATCATGTAATTTGCTATATAGTTTAAGTATTGCCACTGCTATGACATTTCTTGTATAAACATTCTATAAAACCCACAACTCTAATAAAAAAAGACAGACTAAAACAAGAAAACTTCTCTATAGTTAAAGTATAATTTTCATCATTTAAAAAATCTATTTTGATTTTAACCAGTATTATTTTTAGTAGAGACCTTGCTGATAAAACCTTTCTTACTGAGATAACAACCCTTAGGTTTGTACAAAAAACCTAAAACAAACAAAACAAAATCAGAACAACCACTTTGTCTCCAAAAACTCTTAAATTTTACTCAAAATATAAGGTTAATCTCTATTCACTTTCTCCAGTAAGGAATGCTCCAGATGCTCTGGACTAAGCCACTATGACCAATGATCAGGGTATAGTGAGCTACAGGAAGAAGCCAGGAGATGAAGCTATTCAATGCTAATTAAGGTGATTAACTACAACATTCACACTGGCCTCCAACTGACAAGAGTTCTTCTCTCACCCTGGACTTTCCACAGATATATATAAACCTTCCTTGCTTAGTTTCTCCATACCTCACAACCTCTGAGAATGCCTGCCATAGATGTGGGCGAAACGGCAGGAGAGAATACTTCTGGAACATGGCCATACAGCCCGGAAAACAACAACCCTGTTACATATGTACTTATTGAAAAACAGGACATTATGCTTAAATGTTTTTTGCTATGTCTAACCTAATATCTGTAAGACATTAATAACTGAGCTGAGTCACAAACTAGAATGTACTTCCAGACTTACTGTACCAAAACTAATAAGCAGAATATATGATTAATTTGGCTCTCTTATATAATCATTTCATTGTATAATCAAAATAAATTTTATCATGATATTTAGAAACACTGGAGACAGTAATTGCAGTAATGTGTATAAGAACACACGAAAAGCCATCACGATCATTGGTCTATCTAGCATTCTATGCCTGAGGGAAGGCTACAAGCCGAACAGAAGTGAAATAGTATCCAGTGATTTAATCCAGCTACTCAGTAACATCCTCTTGTTCATGTTCCCCCAGCAACTGGTATTGAGCAGCACACTGTCTTTGATTTTGGAGAGGTTTCAGGCACAATGGAGTACAACTGATACTTCAGATGTGACTCCAGGCAGAACTAGAGCGCTGAGTTTTGGACAAGAACGAGCTAGCTACTGACTTCAAAGAAGATGGTAGAGAAACTAAAGCTGGAATCTTATTCATGCACAATGCTGGTGGCTGTGCTTTTTCCATGGCCATACAGAAGTTGGGAAAAGAAGGTTAAAAAAATAATCCTGCCAACTCCAAGCAATTGACTTTTCCATTGCCTTCTGCTGCTTCATAGCCAGCAAATTTGTGGTCTTTTTCATGCATTGTTAAGATGATAGAGTGCACCCACACAATTCCTGTCATAGTTCAATTTATGTACTATACAACTACTATCTTGCAACTGTCATTCAGACCTAATTTAATATATTCATGGGACTCAGGCTACACATTCAGTCAGGTAAGGGGAAAAAACCCCAAACAACAAAGAAATAAATGAGTCACACTCTCTCAGCTTCAGAGGAAAAGTAAGATAAATGCTCTCTGAACAATTATTGTCAAGAAAATTCTATTATAAAGGCATACAATAAAAAATCTATTTTGACAGAGGATGAAAAGGTGTTCGAAGTAAAATCTGCAACAGCTGTATTTCTTTCACTGTACCAATTTCTATATCCAATCTTCCATCTTATACCTATATTTCATAAGGCAGACACAGACAGGAGGGGAAAAAAATAAGATGCAATGGGGGCTATAATTATGGATAAAGTGATTTAAATAATTCTTCATGGGCTGTTACACAGGACTCAATAGGGTATAAAATTGGTCTCATGATTACAAAAAATGTTTGCCACCTTGGAGTTTTATAAAGTTAGGACATTACATCTTTAATAAATCTCTAAAGATCTCTGGAAGGAACTCTTTTCCTTCAGATGCCTTTCATGTTACTACTCAATAACACAGAAACATAAACCATAAAATTATAGTTTCAATACTGATAAAAATAAATTAATCAGAAAGAACAACTTAATCTCAAACAACATAGCACATCCACTTTACAATAATAATCCAATCAATTTCAATATTAAATATAAAAATACCAATATTATGTTTAAATATAAAATTAGAAAAATAATCAACATTAATGTAAAACTTAAAACCAGTAATCTGATCCAACTTTGAAGAAAAATTCTACAGCACATGTTACGTAAGCACTATACAAAATTCTAACTTCATGCAGTTTTAGGGGGAAATTGATTTGCCTTTTATTCTAAAAGGCATTCCAATCTGACAACTTCACAATTTATTGGCTAAAAATATTCCTAACAAATCAGAAACTCATACGTTATCAAAAAAAATGGACGATATTAGCTTGTATCATTACAGGTTCAGAAAGTGCACTGGTTGCATGATAAAATCTATATCAATTTTAAATTGCAGTCAATCTAAATTTTGTTGAAGTGAGATGGCATTATTTACTTTGATATTCAGAATAAGCAAACAATAAATACTAATTGGCTCAGTTCAGAAGTATTGCCTCTTGATTACAATACTGCGGTCAGAAGTGGTGAAAATTTGTGCATATGGTTCTCTCAACAATCCTCCTGAATTCAGACTATTTTCTTGGATTGATCGGTTTTCTTCTGTGGCTTCTGAATTGGGTACACTATGGGTAAACTGCCTCCAAACCATGGTTTCTAAACATATTTCAAGACACTGATCTGAATCATTATCAGAGGCAATCTCTTATTAAGAGCAACTGCAGTACGTCAACCACAGGAAACGGGCTGTTTTTGATTGTCAAGGAGTGTCTAACAATTATTAAGCTATTTGGTTTCTTTGAACATAACAGTCATGCTAAAGTTCAACGACTGAGATTAGATTTCAGAAATGTGCACACCTTTATTTGCCTCTACATGGTTCAATTTAGCAATAGCAAATTATATCCAAACCAGGATAGAACTGTCAAACACAGCTCAATACTCCCCTCCCGTCCCTAGTTCTGGTTTGGACATTAGAATGAAGCTGTGCTACAAAACAGGACAGACAAGACAACATGGTATAGTGGTTTGAGGATTGGACTCTGGAAGACAAAGGTTAAAATCCCTGCTTATCCATGGAAACCCACTGGATAATGTTGAGCAAGTCACATTTTCTCAGCCTCAGAGGAAGGCAGTGACAACTCCCCTCTGAATAAGTCTTACAAATAAAATCTTTTCATGGAATTGCATTAGGGTCCTCACAAAACACAAATTGCTTACCTGTAACTTTGGTACTTCAACTAGTCATCTCTGAACACATACAAATTGAATAATCTGTGCCTGTGCAGTGTATCATTCAAAACCTCCCAGAGCTATTATGTAAGTATTTTGGTGGTGGCCTCTCGTCTACTGATACATGTAACCAGCATGGTTGCTGCTCAATACCTCAGTTCCCTGGACTCAAGAAACATAGAGGGGAGGAAGGGCAGGTGATGTGTGAGATCACAGATGACTACTCAAAGAATTGTTTTTGAATATAAGCAACCCATTCTTCTTCGTGTTCTAAGTAACTCAGGCAAATGGAAAACTAGTAAGCTACTCACCATAGGAGATAGAAGTGTCATGGGAAACAGAAAAAATAGCACAGATCTCCTGAATGAAGCTTCCATATTGGATCTGTACAGAAGATGAGTGGCAAAAGCTATAACTCCATTGCCATTCTACAAGCTTCTCTAATAGAACAATCCTCAGAAAAGCAGAAGACATAGATGTAGCTCTGGTGGAGTGGCTGCACATGCAAGTTGTGGAGGGTCTTATCAAGTTTAGGGTAGATTGATGGTAGATGAGTGGGGAAGAGACTGGCTGTTCTTTCTTCTCAGAGTAACACAAGAAAAATCTCGAGAACCTGCAGTCCTGTTCATATAAAATACTAGTGCCTGCTGAATACTAAGGCAATACAGGGTACATTCAATATGCAGGCTAAAGTTTACAGGTAATTCGGTGTCCTGATTCATGTAAAAGTTGTCATCACTTTTGGTAGAAAGGATCTAAAAACTATCTTGACCTGAGGAAATCTCTAGTAAGGCAGATCTTGCCTAAGAGCCCTTCCGCCTCCCAGGTAATCAGACAAATATCGCAAGAAACCATTGGCTTGAAAGGTTTTCTGGAAAGTCGGGAAAAGGTTAACTTCAAATTACATTGAGGTGTTGGACCTAATACAAAGAATGATTGCCACCAAGTAATATCTTATGTTGAGAGGGAAAGGGAAAGAGGGAGAAAGGAAGAGAGAGGGGGGAAGGGAGAAA
This sequence comes from Anolis carolinensis, assembly GCF_035594765.1. Lineage (NCBI taxonomy): Eukaryota > Metazoa > Chordata > Lepidosauria > Squamata > Anolidae > Anolis > Anolis carolinensis. The sequence continues at coordinate 270,758,589 of NC_085841.1, read as the reverse complement.
GGGGGAGGGGAGAGAGGGAGATCTACTGGATAGTGAAAGGAGAAACTCCAGTAAGGGGTGACCATCAAAATGCTTATATAATATCTGAAGAAGGCACATATAGCCCTGTTTGTGTAAAGATGTGAAAAATGATTTAAAGGCACACCCTACACCAAAAAAAACAACAACAGTACACACAAGAGAAAATCTGACCATGAGGTGAAAGGAAGGAATGAGAGAATGCATAAACCTAGGCCTCATTACATCCTAGACAAAAAGGTATTGTCTTTAATATTCCAATAATCCGACTTCCGGTGGGCAAGATGGCGGCGGGACGGACTTGCCGAGCTCTGCGGTAAGCCACCGTTACTGGCGGTTGGGTAGAGCCTTGGCTCCCTCTCCCTGAGGATTGAATCGGGGGGGACGCAAGCCTCCTTTGCGGCAACCCGGGTCCCAACAACTCACCTCTCTCTAAAAAGGGGTGGGTGGAGAGACCCGAGAGCTGAGGAGGACGCGGATCGCCAGTCGGGAAAAAGGGGGAAACCCCCTCATATACCGCCAGCCCGGCCCATTTTTTAAAGGAAAAAGAATTGCTAAGAAGAAGTCGGACGGCATTAAGGGGACGACTGTCTCCCAAATCAATAACTTTTTCATCAGTCTGGAAGCGAAAACTGGTTGGGACTAATGAAACCAAGCTGGGGAAAAGCTGACTATTAAGGTTCAGGCGGAACGCAACAAGAGACTCATAGTGACTCATATTGGTGGACCTGGTACGGAGAAAATAAAGGAAAAGAAAAGAATTCGCTAAACAAGGATTGGACTATTAGAGATTTGGAAAAGCTTTCTGAGGGAATTTATCATCCAATCGAGCGGTTGGGTAGAGCGTGGGCTCCCCTCTCCCCGGAGAGACAGCCGGGGGGGAACGCAAGCCTCCGTATAAGCAACTGAAATCCTTGTTAGCCACGGAGGACGCGGACCGCTTCGAACTAATTATAAAAGCATAAAGAAGCGGAAAACACGTGGACGCCGACAAGAACGGGACAGACTTAACAAACAAACAAAGTATCAAGGGTCTACTGACCTTGGGCACCATATTGCAATGGCTACAGCCTCCCCCTCCCTCCTTTCTTCATAATCAATTACCATCTTAGAGACATACAGGAAGGGGAAGGGGAAAAAGAAACCTGGTGGGAAGCCACTTGAAGCGAAGCCAGGAGAAGGGCGGAAGAATCCAGAAGGGGAAAGGGAAAGGATTGCCGGTTTCCCTGTCGAACGAGCTGTTTGGAAACATCCGACGTGACAAAACAAACAGAGAAAGGGTGTATCAATCCGGGTTTACACAGATATCTAACAGAGAAACATCTATATCCTTAGAAAACTTTCAAATTGGGGAAAAGACTAAAGAGAAAACAAAATAAATAAAGGGCTAAGACTCATACCCAGAGATATAATAAGGCTGGGGGTCATATTCAACTAGGATAACAGAGAGCCCTTATAGAGATCGACAGAAGAAGAGGAAGAGGAGATAGGAATTCAGGACGGGGCGACGTGGGACACAGCAGAAGAGCAGTGAGAGGAACTAACAGAACCCCAAGGAAACTAAATTAAGGAAATTGGTTCTTGGGGAAGACCCCATTCCAGTAGGACCTATTCGGGGGATAAAATATAATAAATAAAATTAAAATTAGGAAGAAACAGTGGCAATTGACAAACTCAAATCAGGAGGGGAGGGAAAAAAAAGGAAAAAAAAGAAAAAAAAGAAAAATGCGGAACTCTTTTAGAGCAATCTAACCAAAAGCTAGGAGATGATGGCTGGCCCCAAAACAAAGATGGAAAAGGACTTTAAAGACAACAAGGGTATGGCAAGGAGACCTTCCCAGTCAGAGGACATTTCTATGAAAGATATTATGAAAGAAATACAGAAACTGGCTGAGAAGAATGATAATTATCAAAAAGAATTATGTGCCATGTCTGAGAGACATAATGAACAGCAAAAAGAAATGTATCAGGAAATGCTGGACATGAAAAAAGAAATTAAAAATGAAATTGGGCTGTTAAAACAGGAAATAAGAACAACACACGAAGAAGTTATCGACTTAAAAAAAGCAAATGTGAAATTAGAAAAAACTCAACTTAAGATGCAACAGAGAGTTGAAATTTTGGAGAATAAAAACTCAAAGATCGAGAGACTACAGGAAATGATGGAGCAAAAAGAAATGGAGTTTCAACTACGATTCAGGAATATCAAAGAAGAAGCAAACGAGGAAATTAAACCAATTATAGTAAAGTTACTGGCAGATATGCTACAACGTTCAGAACAGGACATGGAAAATGAAATCGATAGAACCTATCGGATTCATACAAATTACTCTAAAAGAAACAAAGCACCCAGAGATGTCATAGTACATTTGGTGAAAAAAAGAATAAGGGATGAAATTCTGATTCACAACAGCCGCCGACCTCTAACCTTCAAAGAAACTAAAATTGTAATACTGAAAGAATTCCCCCTAACTACCTTGAGCAGAAGAAGGAAATACTTCTTTCTTACGGACAAACTAAAAAAACAAAGAATTCGATTTCGGTGGGAAAAAACTGAGGGGATCATGGTTACCCACAAAAATGAAAAACATTGGCTCACATCAGAAGAAAAGGCAAGGGAGTTTTTTAGAAAAATTAAACATCCAAACAATGATAATACAGGGCGCCAGCCGGGAAGCAAAGGGAACACTTCGTCAACACCTAGCCAGACAAAGACCGGAAGTCCGGGTAACACCTCAGAATCACCCCCAATGAAGGGAACTAAACCAAAAACAGCCAGATTTTACTCCCCTGAAGAAAAGGCTGCAAAGGAAGATTCAGACCCTATGGACTCGGACTATATTGAAGAAGACGTAAGAGAAAAAATACCCACAGAAGATGACAACAATGATGGATGAGTTAAACCGACTAGTAAAATGTTATATGAATAATGTTAATGGATCAATTCACCAAATAAAAGGAGAGCACTGATGAATACAATTATTAAAGGAAAGTATGATATAGTGGCTCTGCAGGAAACACACATATCACAAAAACATGTAGCCCATTTAACAAATGTAAAGCTAGGAAGGGAATTCTATTCCTCAGACTTAAAAAAAAAAGAGAGGGGTGGTAATCTACATCAGTGACAACATTCCCGCAGAACTAAAATTTAAAGATACAGAAGGCAGATATGTAGGGGTAGAAATCAAAATTGGTGAACTAAAAATCCTGGTTTGCAACATCTATGTACCAAATGGGCCCAAAACCCAATTTACAAAAGCTCTAAAAGAGCAAATAATAAAAACAGAGGCAGAACATTTAATGATCTTCGGGGACTTCAATGGGGTACTGGATACAAGGCTAGATAAATCAACACCTTGTAAAAGAAACAGGTTAAACGATAAAGGATCGCTACCAAAAAACATGATGACAATGAAGGAGGAATTTGCATTACACGATGTGTGGCGCTTCCTTAACCCAGTAAAAAGAGATTACACGTTTTTCTCATACAGACACAACTCTTAGAATAGATATGGCATGGGTCTCCAGCTCAATAATTACAAACATATCAGAAATTAAGATACTACCTAGAGACAGGTCTGATCATTCCCCAATCGAGATAATATTCAATCATAAACCCAAACAGCCAAAATGGAGAATGGATGATAACTTAATTAAAAAGGAAGAGGATATAATTAGATACAAGAAACTAACAAGAGAATACTTCGAAATGAATGCCTTACCGGAAACTAAAAGTCAAATGGTTTGGGATGCTTATAAGGCCGTAATTAGGGGTCTGTTAATCCAACAAAAAGCAAATATGAATAAACAAAAATCTCGGAAAATTAAAGAATTGGAGAAGGCAATTGAATTAAATGAGAAACTCCTGAAAATACACCCTAATAATAAAACAGCATCCCAAGAACTAAAAGCACTGAAGAAAGAAAAGGGACGTATGGAGATGGACAAGACGGCAAAGAAATTAAAATTTATCAGACAATACAATTTTGAGAACGCTAACAAGCCAGGAACGTGGTTGGCCAGACTAGTGCGAAGGAAAAAACAACACCAGCTAATAACCAAAATTAAAAAAGATAACAAAATCTTGTCCTTTGATCAAAATGTTATAGAGGAATTTCACAAATTCTATACCCAATTATACAAGGAAGAAGATATAGATGTCTCCAAAATAGCTGACTATCTGGGAAAGCAAAAACTTGATAAGATATCGGACTCGCAACGAGAACTATTGAACAAAGAAATATCAGAAGATGAAATTAGAAGAGCAATCAAATTAATGAAGACGAATAAAGCGCCGGGGCCGGATGGCATTTCGGCATGCTTTTACAAAACCTTCCAGGAGGACATAATTCATCATCTCAAAGATCTTATGAATCAAATACTGCAAGGACAGGATATTCCGGACTCGTGGAAAACAGCGGACATAATCTGTATTCCGAAAGAAAACACTGATAACACCGATGTAAGGAATTACCGCCCGATTTAATTGCTGAATTCTGACTATAAAATCTTCTCCAATATCTTAGCAAATAGACTCAAAGACCTCTTAAATACCTGGATTGCTGAAGACCAAAAAGGGTTCTTACCCGGAAGAAAAATGAGGGACAATGTTCGATGTATTCTAGATATCATAGAATACTACGAAAAAAACCACCAAAAAGAAGTGGCCCTTCTGTCGGTTGATGCCGAGAAGGCATTCGACAATCTAAACTGGAATTTTTTTAAATTAGCCTTCCAAGAAATTGACATTGGTTACCACTTCAAGAATGCTATAAACAAAATTTATGAGAGACAGAATGCTAGAGTAATGATCAATGGACGGACCTCTGCAGAACTAAAGATCGAGAAGGGAACCCGTCAGGGGTGTCCGCTATCACCTCTCATATTTATCTTCGCCTTAGAGATCCTATTAAGAAATATCATCAAGATAAAGAGTTACGGAGTTTGAGAATTAACAACAAGGACTTCAAAGTGAGAGCGTTTGCGGACGACGTAATTTGTATTGTAGAAGAACCTAGGAAAAACATCGAAAGCTGGATTATCAAAATAGAAGAATTCGGAAAACTGGCAGGTTTCCATCTCAACAAGAAGAAAACTAAAATGTTAACCAAAAACATTACAAAAAAGAATCAGGAAACGCTGCAAAAGATCACAGGCATTGAGGTGGTACCAAAAATCAAATATCTGGGGATATGGTTGACAAAGAAAAATGCACAATTATTAGAAAACAACTACTACCAGAAATGGAAGGAGATAAGTAAGGACTTAAAGAATTGGACTAACCTAAAGATTTCTCTTCTAGGCAGAATAGCACTAGTCAAGATGAACATCTTACCTAAAATGCTGTATCTCTTTCAAAACCTCCCTATCATCCGAAATGCCAAAATATTCAACGAATGGAATAAGGAAATTTTAAAATTTATATGGAAAGGCAAAAAGCCCAGAATTAAATACTTAATAATGACTGATACCAAAAATAGAGGGGGATTCGGCTTACCAAATTTGAGAATATACTTTGAAGCAGCTGCCCTAACCTGGGTGCTGGAGTGGGCCACGTTGAATGACGAAAAAATATTAGACCTTGAAGGATTTGACTTAAGACGGGGCTGGCACGCTTATATTGGTTATGAGAAAAGGACGATAGAAAAAAACTTTGGGAATCATTTTGTGCGGTCCTCTCTCATCAAAATTTGGGAAAAATACAAGAAATACTGGTACAGGAAAATCCCGATGTGGGTATCCCCTCTAGAAGCCATGCAAAGGAGAATCTTGGGCTGGAAGATTTGGCCGAGATATAAGGAAATACTCACAAAAACCAAAGAAGGATTCCAACTGAAGAGTCAAGATGAAATAAAAAAGAAGTATAGTAACCTAACCTGGTTTCAATACGCTCAAATCAAAGAATTATACACAAAAGACAAACAAACTGGATTCAATGATACAGAAAACACTTGGGACAAGTTACTTAAGAACGATAAAAAAGGCATAACCAAACTGTACAATAAACTACTGGAATGGTCCACGGAAATAGAAGGAATTAAAAACTGCATGACAAAATGGGCCCAAAACATAGGCAGGCCAATTAAACTAAGTGAATGGGAGCAGATCTGGAACCAGAAGCAAAATTACACTTACTCGCTAGATTTAAAAGAAAACTGGCTGAAAATGTTCCACAGGTGGCACATCACACCAGAAAAACTGGGGTTGATGTATAAAAACGTGCAAAACAACTGCTGGAAATGTAAAAACATAGTAGGCTCTTACTATCATGTATGGTGGTCGTGTGAGGAAACCCAAAAATTTTGGAAAAAAATCCACTCGGAAATACAAAAAATGCTGAAAAAGACCTTTCCCTTAAAACCAGAGTACTTTCTCTTAGGAATCACGGACGAAGACACATGCTTTAATCGTAACGAAGACGTACTGTTTACCTATATGATAACGGCAGCAAGAATAACATTTGCGAAAATGTGGAAAACGCAGGATATACCGGACACGGAACAATGGCTTGAGAAGCTAGAGGACATTTATGATATGGACACATTAACATTCTTACTGAGACAACATAAAGGAAAACCAATTAAACAGACCGATTGGAAGGTATACGAGGACTATAGAGAAAAAAAAAAGAATTAGGAAATCGTAATAACTAAAATCAATAGAAAACCAAATTTTGTTCCGAAAAAATCCACCCAGAGTAAACGGAAAAATAGAGAACTCATGGTGTATTGAACCGGTACTGATGAAAATGGAAGTCTGACAAATTCCCCCCCTCCTTCTCTCCGCTCACCTTTTCCCTCCCCCCCCCTTTTTTTTTTCTTCCACAGCACACCTCCCCCCCTCTCTAACCCTGTGTTTAGTTATGTTTTATATGTCTTCTTGAAAATTGTTCAATAAAAATCATTTAAAAAAAAATATTCCAATAATCCAGTACCAACTTCCAAGATGTTTTGATGCAGCATATTAGTTATCCATATGAAGTGGAAAGATAAGATAGACTGCATTATTTAAAGCACCGTATCAATTAAAAATCAAAATCCGCTTTGCAGTTTTGTAACCAAACCTTTAATTCCATTATACCACAGGAAAGGTGACTATTCGTCTCATAGAAGCAGGCCAGAAAGAGAAAAGAGGCAACAACAATGAAGTATTGTTTGGTCTCAGAGGAAGAAAGCAGATTAAAAGGAAAAGGTCTTTGAAGGACAAGGAAGATGCTTAATTCTGTCAACAGAAAATGTTGCCACATTATGTCAGTTATCTCTTGCAGAATCAAGCCATAACATGCTGGTTAAATTTAAATTTAATTGAACACATCTACTTAATAAAACTTAATTAAGTTTTTATGCAGTGAGAGTTATTTTCACAACCTTTACAAACTACTGAGAACACATTTTGCATTTAAATGCCAACTCAGTTTGTCAGTTTAAAAAAACTTTTTACCTTTCAGTGCATTCAGGCTCATACAATATCACCACAACATGCTAAAGAAAAATAAGCATGTCACACAGTATGTCTTACATATGTAATTTACAATAGACACCTACATCTGTTGGTTAAAGTTTATCCTCATTTTCCAGGGGTAGAAAAAGTTAGTTACACATTAGTAACTACAATAGAGTCTTACTTATCCAACCTTCACTTATCCAACGTTCTGTCTTATCCAATGCAATTTGACTCCCACCCGGATCCACAGCTGTTTTTCTTCAGGCGAGGATCACAGATTTTTTTAAACTTCACAGGACTGAACTTTTTACGGATTTAACTTCTGACAAGGTTGTTACTGTAAGTTCATTTTATGCAATTGTATCTTTATTTGTAGTCTTTTTTTGGTAGTGAATGTTGTTGTAGCCAATGTTTTCAATACATTGTGATGTTTAGGTGCTAAATTCATAAATACATAATGTTACTGTGTATCAAACAGTTTTTCTGTCAATTTCTGTAAAATATAATGATTGGTGCTTAATTTGTAAAATCAAAATGTAATTTGCTGTTTGATAGGCTTTTCTTTAATCCCTCATTATCCAACATTTTTACTTATGCAACGTTTTGCCGGCCCGTTTATGTTGGGTAAGTGAAACTCTACTGTACCTTTTTCTAAAACACAACTGCTGCTGTGATTTCTCTGGATGTAAGTGCTGGTATTCAGTCAAAGAACAAATGAAATAGGGAGTTTTAGGGCAATTCTTAGGTCATTGTTCATTAGAACAAACTATCAGAGGAAAACAGCTAGTGAAGATGACAATCGGTGTCATGAAACCAACTACATGTTAACCTTTAACAACTACTTGAGTCACATAATGATTTCTCAAAACTCAACAGCACAGCTGATTCGTAACTCAAAACGTGAGGTTTTTAAAGAAAAAGATTTGTTCTAAATGACATTTTTTTAAAAAAAATGTCAAATTAGTATGAACACATTCCATTTTGTTTCTGTTTGTTTGTTTGTTTGTTTGAAGTAGGTTGCACTGCTCTTTAATAATAGCCTGCAGTAGGGTCCATAAACTTTTTGAATAATTTGCCTTATGTAACTACCCTGTTTCCCCGAAAATACGACAGTGTCTTATATTAATTTTTGCTCCCAAAGAGGCGGTAGGTCTTATTTTCAGGGGATGTCTTACTATTCCATGAAGAAGAATTCACATTTATGGTTGAATTTTTTAAAAATGAAAATTTATTATCTACTGTACAGTAGCTGTCATCACAAACCAGCATAACCAAACTGTGAATCCTTTCCAGAATTTCTATATTATATTTTATTGCTATACTGTTTTTAAATTATTGTTTTAAATTTCTGTTCGTATGTAAATTTATGTCGTTGTTGGGCTTGTCCCTGTGTAAGCTGCCCTGAGTCCCTTCTGGGAGATGGAGGTGGGATACAAGAATAAAGTTATTATCATATTATTATTATTATTATTATTATTATTATTATTATTATTATTATTTGTTACTACCTTTATTTCCATGTACAACAATCTATGGTATGTACATTTACCAATCCTGCATGCTTCCAAACAAAAACTTTGCTAGGTCTTACTTTCGGGGGAAGCCTTATATTTAGCAATTCAGCAAAACCTCTACTAGGTCTTATTTTCTGGGGATGTCTTATTTTAGGGGAAACAGGGTACTAGAGTTATATTGATTCCTGTTTCCTTTACATCAGAGAAAAATATTCTATTATTTTGTTAAATCAACTTCTGTCAGGACACACCATATGATAGTTTACATAAGCATGTTTTATTTGCCGTTGTCCTTACCTGGTCAATTAATCATTTTGAATGCTCTATTTAATTTTTGGGGGTTTTGTTAGCTATAAAGATAAAGGTTTCCCCCTGACGTTAAGTCCAGTCATGTGCTCATCTCCATTTCTAAGCCAAAGAGCCGGCGTTGTCCGTAGACACCTCCAAGGTCATGTGGCTGGTATGACTGCATGGAGCACCGTTACCTTCCTGCCGGAGCGGTACCTATTGATCTACTCACATTGGCATGTTTTCGAACTGCTAGGTTGGCAGGAGCTGGAGCTAACAGTGGCCGCTCATGCCGTTCCTGGGGTTTGAACCTGGGACCTTTCAGTCTCCAGCTCAGTGCTTTAACGCACTTCACCACCGGGACTCCTTTTGTTAGCTATATCCAGAGAATATACACATCACATTTTTGTTAGCATCCATGCCTTGTAAAATAATTGCCAATGCTTGAAAATACTGTATGAAACAAAGAGTCAATGCTTTTGTGCATTTTCCATTAATTTCAGCAGAGATGGCACATAAAATGTCTCATGAATTGTACTCAGCATTGTTTTGCATTTCACTGACCCTATCACCCTTTCTCCATGAAGCAGACTTTCAAATGTTCAGTTAGTGAGAGATCTGGCATGTATCTTTGAGGGAATTCTGGTTGAGATTATTGTCAGTTTCAGTGTCAATGTCTAGCCTCCTGATGCATTCTTACTTTGTCACTACTGTAGATTACATGCCTCACTCCTATGCTTTTTCGATATCTCAAACACCACTAGAAAGAAGCAGTATATGAAAGATTACATCCTAGGCAGTAAGAACCAGTGACAAGATGTACAATGAACTATGAGTAATACAATCTGCTGTTTACATATTATTTCTTAAATTATGCAAATGACAAGGACTTTCATACCATAGCATAGCATGATAAATTAACAAGGAAGATTTATTATTGTATGTCTGGTTTGGAGAGGCAGTTTTGGGATTTTTTGAGACCTTCCACAGTGGGATGGTGCAAAAAAAAAAAAAAATTAAAATACTAACTTTGCCATGCCATGGCTGCTCAGCTGTTTGTTTGTTTTAGGCTTTTTATTATTTTATTTTTTAATTTTTATTTTATACATTCCAACAATTAACAAATTTTTTGTGATGCATGTCTTATTACAATATACATAATACCAAAAGTAACTAGGCCCGGGCTGTGGCACAGGCGGATGAGCAAGCCAGCTGCAATTAACTGCAATGAATCACTCTGACCAGGAGGTCATGAGTTTGAGGCACCTCGGAGCCTATGTTTGTTTGTCTTTGTTCTATGTTAAAAGGCATTGAATGTTTGACTATATGTGTAATGTGATCCGCCCTGAGTCCCCTTCGGGGTGAGAAGGGCGGAATATAAATGCTGTAAATAAATAAATAAATAAATAATGCTTAAATGACATTTTAAATGATCCTTTGAAATGTATCACCCTCCCCCCGTTCCCTCCTCCCCGCTGGAACAGCAATTCAATATATTATCATTGTATCATTTTAACCGTGTGGAACGCCTGGCTCAAGGTAGTGTATCTTTTGTCTCCATCTATTTTGTCAATTAGGACCAGAGGTGGTTCAACCACCAGGCCAACTAGGCAGTTGCCTGTGGCACTATCTTGTTGGGGGCACCATTGAGGCAACTCCTGTCTCCTGCGGCCTGCCTCCGCAAGGTATTGAACTGCTTTTTCTGTTGATTTGTTGTAAAACATGTTTTAGTGCTTAATTTGTAAAATCTTAATGTAATTTGATGTTTAATAGGCTTTTCCTTAATCCCTCCTTATTATTAAACATTTTCTCTTATCCAACGCTTTTATTTTTCAGTGATTGGTTTTTTTTGGGGGGGGGGGGCAAAATTCTGTTCGCCTACACTTGAAAAATACCTAGGGCCGGCTCTGATTAGGATTGACCATTTCCTGAACCAGTGTTGTTCTTTTAGGCTATTTGTATATTTTCTTTTCCTTTGATTAATGAAATCATTAATTATATATTCTGATATATAAGACCACCAAGTTTCTACGTCCCATTTTGTCTCATCTCTCCATCCTCGGGCTATCGTGGCTTGTATTGTGGCTGTCATTTATTTTAGGATCTCAGTCCAATTGTTGTTATCGTCCCTTACCTTTATTGTGAGAGACATATATCTGGCTTTGTCCCATATTAATTCTTCCCCTATTATTTCTTCCATTTCTTTTCTTATTTTACTATAAAAGATTTGAATTTTTCTACAGTCCCACCATATGTGGGAGAATGAACCTATTCCCCCACATTTGTGCCAACATTTGTTCGAAGTATTTCCCATTATATGAGCTAACTGGAGGGGGGTTCTATACCATTTAGAGATTATTTTCCTTTGTGTTTATTTGATCCTTATATGATTAATTTTATTAATATTATTGATCCAAGACCCGATTAGTTTCTCAGTAAAGTTTTTTTCCCTGTTTCCAGTTCTTTATAAGCGTTGTTTTTGTATTATAAGTTAAGGTAATTAGTTCATGATACCATAGCCCAGTCATTCCTTTATCTATTTCTAATTTCCTTTTAATTATTCTATCCAGTGGGGTTTCACCTGTTTCTCTTCTTTTCATGGCCTGAGCTTTACTGGACAGACCTAACCATGCTATCCAGTTCCCTTGGCCACATTTATCTATTATTTTATCCCACTTTAATATTTCTCCATTGGGGTCCATGAGGTCCCCAATCCTTTTAATACCATTTTCCTTCAGTGCCTTAATTATATTCCTGAATGTCTTGTCCTTATTTTCCAATGTTTCTAATGGGAAAGGGTTAATTTTATTTATTTGTAATTTAATTTGCCATTTTTTCCAGATTGACAACATTGTTAAGCAAGGGCCTGCTTTTATGTTCTTTAGGTCTTTTCTATCTATTCTCTCTCTCATTGACGTTCCCTTTTGCCAATTATTTGCTTCCTTTTCTATTTGCACCCATTTTTTAACCCTTCCAATTCGAATTCTAGTAACTTCGCTTTTTGACTTGCCTCATAGTATATTCCCAACGAGGGAGCCCCCCATCCACTCAATTCTTGTTTACTATAATATAGGAAGTTAGCAATTCTGTTTTTGTTTTCTCCCACTACCCGTTTTTGAAAGAGTTATCCCACTTCTTCAACAAATTGGTAGGGATATTCACCGGGAGGGTTTGGAACAAGAATAGGAACTTGGACAAGATCTTCATCTTGTAAATTTTTAGCCTTGTGGATATATCTCAAAATTTCTTTCCCCATGAAATGATTTGTTTGCTCATATTTTTCCATAAATGATAGTTCATTAGTATAATATTATTGATATTTTTGATATATCTACTCCCAGGTATTTCATCTTCTTATTCCCCAGTTTTATTCCCATGATGTTTTGAATCTTCTGAAGTTCTTCCCATGTTAGATTTTTATATAGAATCTCTAATTTTCCTAAATTAATTGTGAGGCCTGAAGTTTTACCAAAATCCTTGACTGTTCTGACTATTGATTGTAGTGACTCCTCCACCTCCCCTAAAATTATCATAACATTGTCAGCATATAGATTAATCTTGATGACTTCCTTGCCCACCTTACAACCTTTAATAGCTGGGTTGTTCCTTACTGAGTTTGCTAAGGGTTCAATGGCCAATGAGAATAGGGCTGGGGAAAGGGGGCATCCCTGTTTAGTTCCCCTGCTCAGCTGTTTGATTGTGAGAGCTATGTGTGTACAACTGCAGCAAGAAATGCAGAATACCTGCAATTAAATAGGAATTAAGTAGTTACTAGATTTATTCCTGCAGCAGCACTGAATCAACATGCTTTCTTCCTAGATTCCCATGACTTTTGTTTGACTGTTCCTTTTTAAACAGGTAAACCAAGCATAGGGACATTTCTTCTCCTACCACTATCTAATTGCAAAAACATGCAATGGCATTAATAGCAACACAATTTACTTTCCAGTCTTCTTCCATCTGTTTTTAAACAGAAGTATTTACAACAGCATGTGGGGCTGCATTATGAAACAATCACACCAAGCCCTATCATGAAACTACCTTTCCATTGTAGTGGGATTGTGCTCACCTGTGTGGTAAGAGGCAATGCTGATGATAGAATTGCTATCTAGAAAGAGTCCTAGGTCAGACAAACTTTCACTGAGGAACAGCACTGGTGGGATATGACATTGGTGGAGGGTTTATCAGAGACAATGGCACTTCAGTTAACTTTTGTTAGTATTGCATTGAAACGGGCAATGTTTAAAAAATTTCTGAATCTCTCCTACCTCAAAACCTCAACAATAAGACAAACCAAAATGAAGCAAGAGATAGTGCTGAAAGATGAGACTCCTAGGTTGGAAGGCACTCATATAACCATTATTTAAGAATGAATAGTCATGTGTCCAATGACACAACAAGAATCAAGTCAAAAGTACCTTCATCTGCTGATATGCTTAGTTGCAAAAGAAAAGTCTAAAGTGCACTGCATGTAATAGGAATATAAATGTGAAATATGAAATACAGGAAAGACCAAGGAACAATCCAACTCTAAAGAAGGGAACAAGGGTAGAGAAATAACTGCAGAGATGGAGGCAGCAGGATCCGTAATTGTCTGCTGCAATGTATGTGCAACATTTGACTTTTTGCCATTACACCTGCAGCAAATACAAATTGCTAGCTTTCTTGGAAGGTAAGATCAGTGTACCACAGGTATGTATTGTGTCTCGTCAATGCATTAGAGAACTGAAGGCATTCCTGGAGAGAACACAGGGATCATAGAAAACCAAATGGGAGAAAATGCCAAATAAAATGAAGGAGGCTGTAACAGTGAGGAAACACCCTGGAGGAAACTCACTGTCATGAAATTGTACAGAAATGATTCAGAACATCTTCCTACATCTGCAGGAGGATATAGCAGCAGCAAAGTTGCAAATGGAAAAACATCTAGTCTAAAAGCACTCTTTGGAAAGGATTTTCCCCATTCTAACAAAGAAATGATACCACAGTTTCTGAACTGAGACAGACAGGTATCATTAGTGTCACTACTTCTAAAACTATTTTAGTATCAGTCCAAAAGGGAGGTATGAAACATAGCTTCTGTACTTATGAGGATTTTGCATTCAACATAAATGCATAAACAGCATAAACACACATATTCAAATGTCTGCTTTGAGAAAAACAGGAAGACAAATCTTGTACTTACTCCTCTTGTAAAATAAACTCTATGTTTTCTGGAGAAAACTGGCCAGTCACAGGATGCCTAAATGTTGTAGACTGCTGGTTGTGGCTGAAACAAAAATCAAAATGTGATTTAATACCAAAGCCACCAGACAGGTGTCAGAATGTAAGAATTTTTCAAATATATTACTTCTTCTGACATGCTCCTGCTCTTGCAAGACATAATGTATAATGCAATACACCAAAAGGAGGAGATACTTTCATTTGTTTTGTCACAGGTTAGTTGAACCTCACAGAGAAGGCTAGCATATTTTAACTCCAAAAATGTAGTTACTGGTTACATACTTTTCTGATATTTATCAGAAACAAAAAGTGCATGTAAGAGACTTGTCTTCTTGTGCTTGGAAGATAAAATACTCAAAAAAGTACACATTCAGTATAGTTTCTTTCTTTAAGACAGGTTGTGTCATTTTTGTGTTTATTTTGTAAAATTTATATACTGTGGGGTAACAATGAAATTAACAAAAAGTTCAATTTAAGTATATATATAATATGGTATAATGGCAAGATCAATTTGTTTTTAAATAGCAACTAATTAAAGCTTTCTAATTGCCAATATAAAAGAAACAAGAATGAGAAAAATCAAGACTGGAGAAAATTTATATGAACAGTTGCTTTTTCAATAGGTGTTTGAAGCTGAATTCCATTTTTATCTTACAATTTCAATGCATGTTTCTGAGCAGAACAAACACAAAATGTGAGTCCCAAGTCATCATGGCTAGCTGTGTTTCAAAATGTATTTTTTCCAAGTTCTAAAAAGGTATTAATTTAGAGTCCTCTCTTCCCCTCCCTTAAAATGCTGTGCTTAAAAATTAACCATCGTCTCATTTATACTTGGTACCTCTATTGCAACCAACTATATTGCCATCACCTGAAAAAGGAAATTTGTTATTTTATTACTTACACTTGAATTATACTTGAATTACTTAAATGAAAAACTCTAATTAAAGCAACAGTAGATATAAAGTTGATTCAAGACCACATATAAGCACTATTAGAGCAGTTACCATCCTGAGTTTCAGAAAAAATATGTAATCAATGCTTTTTACTGTGAGGTATAAAGTGAAAAAAAAATTAAATATCACAAGGGATTCATCCACACAAGTGTGGTCCAACCTTTAGTTACGCGGGGGCCAATCAAACTTTAGTATTGGAACGTGAGGGGCAGAGACATTCCAGAAAGAAAAGTAATTCTTAAAAACTTGAAGCAGTAAGAAGGGTAAATGATTTTTTTCCAAATGTTAAATTAAAAATATTTTTCCAGTAAGAAGGGCAAGGGCCAACAAAAATGAGTTGGTGGGCCGCATGCGGGCCATGGGCCAAACCACACTGATCTACACTATAGAATTAATGCAAATTGGGATCACTTAACTTCCATGGCTCGATGCAATGGAATCATATGAATTGTGGTCTGGTGGGTCCCCTGCACTATTTGGCTGAGGCTAAAGACATTATAAAACAACAAATCCCATGATTCCATAGCACTGAACCAGGGCATCAAACTATATTAATGTTACAGTGTAGATAGAGCGCAGAAAAAGAGGCTTTTCATTTAAACAAAATCTCTCTAATTTCTTGCCTACTTTTTCAAACTGATATTATGTTATGAACTATTGTTCATACATTTTGATTAAAACATTTTGGAAGATACTCAATCTGATACAGTAGCAATTAAAATTAATATTGTTGGGGTGGTACAAAAAAGTGTATATACCCTAACCAGTACAGGAGTCTACCGTAGCTGTGGACAAGTCTATATAGGGACCACTAAACACAGCACCCAGACACGAATCAAATAACACTAAAGCCACTGCAACCTAATTAAACCAGAGAAGTCGGCTATAGCAAAGCACGTGACAAAGTAACCTGGACACAGAATATTAGTTGAGAACACATAAATTCTGGACCACTCTGACAACTGTTATGTCAGACTACACAGAGAAGCCATTGAAATCCATAAGCATGTTGACAATTTCAACAAAAAGGAGAAAACCATGAAAATGAACAAGATCTGGTTACCAATATTTAAAAAACACCAGAATCAAGACAGTAAATAATGAATACCATTCGGAAACAGGAGTACTCCAGACAATAAGCATGCCTCTAGGCAACAAAGATCAGGCTACCTTTATGCATATACTCTCTCTGATTGATTTTATGGCTAACAAAATTCAAGCTTGCGAATTACAACATTCACACTTTCTTTAAACAGACAAGGGTTCTTTCTCTCACCCTGGACATTCCACAGGTATATACACTCCACTTGCCTCACTGCCAACAGAACCTCTGAAGATGCCAGCCACAGATGCAAGCAAAATGTCAGGAGAAAATGCTGATGGAACATGGCCATACAGCCTATAAAATTCACAGCAACCCACTGTATATACTCTGTTTCAAATTTTAGGTTTTGTAGAATTTGGGGGGGGAGGAGGGAATTGGCCAGGACTGCTACAGAAAGAGCAAGTAGTAGTACTAATAAGTACACAAGAGCTGTGTTGGATCAGAAAAAGGCTTCTGATTCACACATTGTTCACACATTGGTTAATAAGTGGTCTATGGGAAGACTTAAGTATAACAACACCAATGGCTACATGTTATCTTTAGTACCACAGGCAGTATCTTGTATCTATAAATTTATCTTCTTTTTATGCCATGCAAGTTAGAACCAATAGCTACATTTTGGTAGTAAATTTCACAATTTAATGACCCATTATGTAAAGAAGTGTTTCCTTTTATCTATCCTGCCCCTTTCACCATTTAGCTCCAACAGTTTATACTGGCTCTGAGCATTAAAATTTTTGCTCTGTTTACTTTCTCTGCACCATGTATAATTCTATGCAGCATTGTCCAGCATTCCCTTATCTTTTTCTAAGCTAAACAGATCCACACTCTGCAATATTTCAGCACAGGAGAATTGTTTCTGCCCAATTATTTCAGTCACCCCTGGTAGCTTTCTTTTTTAAAACTTCAATGACCAGGGGACTTTCCACAATAGAATATTATACAGTTGTTATTTGACTCTTAACTGCAGCAATATCCTATTTCAGCAAAATCCTGAAATTTGCAGTTTAGGGAAAGGTATGAATAATTCTCAGCTAGAGAGCTCTAGTGCTTCATCATACTACAAATATCAGGATTCCATAAGACGGAGCTATGGCAGTTAAAGTGGCATTATAGAGCTATACATGTGTAGAGTAGAAATGCCCTAGAACTGTATATAGTATTATAGGTATGGATGCACAATGATATAGGGCAATACAGGAAGAGCACAGAAACCGCAGGAAAGGCAAAATCCTTTTCTTTGACTGTATTTTACTAAAAACATTGTTTTTATTGATGTATTTTAGATTGCATTTTAAGCCTGTTTAAAGCCTGTTTTACATTTTAATGAAAGATTTTGAATGTTGCAATTATTAGTCATTTTATGACAGGAAGGAAGATAAATAATTTTAATAATTTTATTCATGTCTGTGTTTTATGCCCAAGGCACTGCATACATCGGTGCCGTTTGTAAGCCACCTTGAGTCCTCCTCGGGGTAGAGAAAGGCGAGATATAAATATTGTAAATAAATAAATAACTGGCAGAATTGTGCCAGATACTATACTGCCATTTTTGACAAGACAAACTGGTTTTGGGTTTTTCAAAAGCCAATCAATCCTACATGTATATGTCCAAGAATGATGTCTACAGATTTCTTTTCAAAATGAACCTGAAATTCTCAAGACAGAAAAAAACTTTGCACCACATAATAAATGTCATACCACGCAAGCTGTGCAGTTCTAAGTGATATGAAATGCTGCTGCCAACATTTGTTTCCTGAATATAGATTTGACTTTTAGTGAATGGAATTCTGAATTAGCTATGACTACTGTGCAGCCAACTTCTGTGGAGAAGGCCAGTGTGCTATTAACCCCAGAAAATATTTGCAGCCAGATTCACTTGGCTATGCATGACAATTATTTTTCAAAACAGGTACTATTGCATATGTTTAATTATTTTATGAATTAACATACAGATATAATCTCTATTAAAGAAGCAAATGTGTTCCTAGGACTTGTAGATAGTTTGGTACCAGAGGCAGAAATATCATGGAAACAATAGGAAGAGATTTCTATGCCGCAAAAACAAAGCAATTCAACATGTTCCATGAAACATTTTATCTATAGCAGATAATATGCACACACTAAATAAAACAGCCAGGTTTGGTAAGCTTTACATAACTAGGCAAAACCGCTATGAATCTTCTGGATACTGCTTGAAAGCTTTTTCCAAAATACATCTAGAGATTATTATTTTCTTTCATCAGTCTCTATCTTTCTTATGAATTTCATTTTGGTGACCAAAGTGATAGATCTATGCTTTTTAAAAAACATACTGGGAGTAATTGGTGAGGCAGGCTTATCTTGCCTGTGGTAGACAGAAACACATGTCTACAGTAGAATTGGTTTTGTAGGATTCCACTGTCTCCCAACTCAAACTTTATTGCATTTTATAGCATAAACACCCCTTCAAACTAGAACGGTAAGTCTGGTTTTTTCCACCCCTTCTTCACCATCTTTCCTATGCCAATGCTACTAAAAATGCCAGCTAGTTAGAAAATGCGAAAGAAAAGGAAGTGGGCATAAGATGAAATTAAATGCTCAAGATCTGAAGAGACATGATATACCTAGTCCCAAGCCGTTTTCTTAAAAGCATTGGTGCTCCCAAGCAATTATACGAGATTGTGGGAAAGAGTTAACTTTTCCCAGCTAGTGGCTATTACTTATATGTCAAGATTTTTGTTCAATGTACAGTATCCATACGAAACAAACAAAAGTAAAGGGAAAATATAAAAATGCCAATAATCTGCTGCTTAAAAATTTCTTATAGAGATTAACAGTCCTTAAGTAAGATGAGAAAATGGTAATAAGGTCTGTCTAAAACCCGCCAAAGATCTTTTAAAAATTCAATTAGTATCTCATACTTTGAAGAGCTGTTTAATCTGGATGAAGTATATTTTAACAAGCACACCTGATTTTGGAGAAAGGTCAGCTGTTGTTCTTTTCTGCCAGCATGCTCACTTTAAATTCTTTCCTTTCTAGTTGGTTAATTATTACTACATGGCTCAAGGTTAATTGCTAAAAAATATATACTACACTCCGACTGCTTGAATGTAACTGCATAAAAAGGTGCACAGCTAACTGTATTTCCCTGTTTCTGTAAACTGCATCCTAGATAATTCACTGAAATTATCTCTTAATTAACTTGTTTTAAATATGTATCTAAGTCTATTATTTATTTTAAAATGTACATACCAATTTAAAATGAGATTGTTGATTCTGAATTATTTCCACATAACCAACGAGAACACAGAAACTACCAGCATGTGTTGTAAGTCTATCTAAATAATATTTGTAACATGAATTTATCTAGCGAAATCAAGCTCTGACGACATACTATACACTCACAATTATAAGAGCTTCAATGAAACATGCTACTTCAAGGAAGGGCTTGTACGATTCCATCAGAATTTATTAAAATACTTCTTTAAAGAAAAATGAGATAACATGGTTGCTGTTTGGGGTAATGAGGGCAATGGAATCACATTTCAAAAGCAACATTAGAAGTAAAAGTGCAGTTTCCACATAGATACAATAATTAACAATTTTTTGTATTTGCCACAAAGTTCCCTTTGAAGGGTATTTTAGATATTTTAGGCCATTCTGTTATAAATCTTAATGTATTTTCCCTAAAGTATCAAAAAGGAGTAGAAAAGTAACAAGCAGCAAAAATGCAAAAAAAAAAAAAAGGGCGTCTTTTCAACACTGTAGTGAATAAAAGCAATGAGTTAATTTTTCAAACCCTATAATGATTACAGGGAACTGACTGCTTTTAAAAAAGCAACTTTCTAAGCTCTGACATAAAACCAATTGCTATAACAATAGGTGGGATACTTGGCATGTTGGTGTTATGGCTGATGTTCAGAAAATATAAACTCCTCCAGAGAATCCGTCGCCTTCTGAATCATGATCACTTTTAAAATCTGGAGTGGGGGCAATTTCATGGATTAAAGAATTCCATATGGAAACCGAAATATCCGATAGCAAGAGTCAACGTTTACATTCCAACTTACAAGCAATAACGTTTGAAATCAGGAAGTAAAGTATAGAATAGCTTGATTGTCATTGTACTATTACACAACAAAATTAAATGCCTTCTCCAGCACACATCACAAAACAACACATCCATCTCTCTGCAGTCCAGCCACCACCACACAGACCCCAATGCCACATCAATGCGAAACCATGGAGTTCAACATAGCCACAGCCCTAGGATAAAAGCTATCTCTCAGTCTGTTTATCCTTGTTGTTGTCACCCTGTACCATCTGCCAGATGTCAATAATTCAAAAAAAGAATATGCTGGGTGAGATGGATCCCCAAGAATACTCTGAGCTTTCTTAAGGCTCCAGGACCTATAAAGTTCTTCCAAAGAGGGAAGGAGGGCAATTAATGACTCTGTACAGTAGTGGTGACCCTTTGGAGTGCCTTCCTTTCTGCAACTGTGCAGTTACCAAACCATGTGCTGATGCAGTAGGTTAGGAAACTCTATATAGCACAGCAGTAGAAAGTCACCAACAGTTTTTCATGTAGTTGTTGACTCCTTAGAAGTCTCAGGTAGTACAGTCTCTGCTGGGTCCTCTTAACCAGCGTGGCCGGATAGGTGCCCCGGGTCAGATCCTCCTTAACAGTGACACCCGAGAACTTGAAACTGGCCATCCACTCCAATTGACCAAGGGCTGGATTTCTGGTCTCTTCTTTCTGTAGTCCACTATAGGCTTCTTGGTCTTACTGATGTTAAGAACCAGATAATTGTCCTGCACCATGAGAGCAGTCGATCCCCTCAACCCAATAGGCAGATTCATCCCCTTCAGAGATAAGCCCCACCATTTGTTGTTACAGTGACCTGCCTCAAAATTTCAATATTTGGGGGGGGGGGGACC
The DNA here is from genome assembly GCF_035594765.1 of Anolis carolinensis. Classification (NCBI taxonomy): domain Eukaryota; kingdom Metazoa; phylum Chordata; class Lepidosauria; order Squamata; family Anolidae; genus Anolis; species Anolis carolinensis. The sequence goes on along the minus strand of NC_085841.1, from coordinate 270,737,122 downwards.
ACTAATCTCTCTCCAGATTTACAGAGGATTGTATGAACACAATAGAAAAAGTGAGAGTAAAATGCTGCAAATATACATTTGCATAGGAGCAATAACATCAGGTTCAATGTGGTTAGGCAAATGTACAAAGACACACATTAAAATTCTTCCAAATAATGTATTATTAGATAATATTTCAACACTTCCTTGGTTTAAAGTATGTCATTTCTTCAAATGAAAAGATTAAATTATTGGTGGCTGGAACATGCATTACCTACTGCATCTATTGTGCGAGATTAATGTTACACTATAAACAAACAGCAATCAACATTGATTGCTTTGGTGTATGATTAAAGTACTACATTGCTCCTATGATAGATTTCTACAGGGACATAATTTCATCAGTTTGATTTACCACCAGCTCTGCAAAGTACTGAAATTCTAGAAACCCTTATTTATATCAGTATAACATTAAAAGTTCATTGCATGGGCATGGGAGATTCCTGCCACAGAACCAAAGAATGACAACTCTCAGTGTTGGGATAACAAAAGACCACAGCTAATTTATTTATTACAACTAGAAACAAGGTTGGCTGTCATGCATAGGTCCTGGATCAGAAATTGGACAGCCTGCTGCTGACCGATACCACTTGACCATGTCGGTGGGTGCAGCTGTTTACCAACTGACACAATACTGGGACACCGTTACTGCTGCACCGCTGCTAAGCCACTGGACACTCCCGCATCCAATGGGGGGGGGGGGGGAATTAAGCAAGCCAGACCCAGGGCCCAAGCAAAACACTACAAAAAAGAGGGACAGCCTAAAAGCGTACTTGCGGGGGAGTGGCTCAGTGCAGCCTTGGGCTGCTGGCAGATCACCATGGCAGCCAGCCCCAGCTAATCAGGGGACAGGGTGGGACCTACCTGTGATTGGCCAGCCAGCCACACAGCAGGAAACATGCCTGGCACAGGGGGCTCCTGGGAAGAGAAATGCTACTTACTGAGCTGTTTTTATGTCTCTCAATCTGCATCATATTCCAGGAGGAAAACCAGCATTCTTCCAATAGACCATTCAATTCTCAGAAGCTCACAGTGAAGCATTCTTTCCATATTTGTTTTTTTCTTGATCTGCAACATTCTTGATTTTCTCCCTTTCTTACACCTCGCCCCCTCTGAAAACTTTCCAAGATATAAATTCCTTCTGGTTTGTACTCCATCTCAAAACTGTGTGTAGCTCTGTAGGTGTCCATGTCAAATATCTGCCATACTTTTCCTAGCTGTATCAAGTACTTCAACTCTTCGTAGTGCAAACTATTAAATATTCACATATCAGTCTATCCAGGTAAGCATATATAGAATCAGAAACTTGGGGCAGCTCTACAAATGCCACAAATGTTGGAGATGATCTGGAATGGGATGTTGCAGATCAGTCCTGGGGGAGTTCATACAGAAAGCATTCAAGCTGGACCAATGGTGGAAGCATATCCAAACAGCACGGCATCAAGCCACCCTGGGGGTGGGAATGAATCTGTCTGGTACAGCTAAAACAGTATCATATTTTAATTGCCCCCTCCTTTTCTCACATCCCTATCCAATTGCTGTGGCACTCTGACCAACATCATCACAGGTAATGGTTGCTGCTACAATGAGGAGAGAACTATGTAGATAAATGCCATTCCCTATCCCTGGACTGCCTAAGCCCAGAGAAAATGGGACTGCTACATAAATTGTGTGGTCAGTTCTGAATCAAAACTGGCTTAACTGTTTATTTGTTCCCAACTGCAGGTGAGCCCCGGAGCTTTGGGGAAGATCCAGGACATCCCTCAACTCTGCATAATGTGGGCCTGCATTAAACAGCCTTGCATTATGGCATTATGGAAAATCGGCCTTATTTGTCATATGGATATTGTAAAGTCTATTCACATCTGCCCCGCCTCATTTAGCCCATGTTCATGGACCCATAGTTTACCCCATGGGGAAAGGAACACATATTACCATAACCTTCCATATACGGTTTGCATCAATATAATATTACTGTTGTTTTGTTTTGTTTCTCTGTCAGTTCTTGTTCTCTAACAACATTGACTGCATGTGTGGTATTGATTGGTCTGTGCTATCTGGGGGATCCTGATCCTCTTCTTATACTCTAAACACTTTTTGTTATTAAAAAATGAGATCCAGGAGATTAAAGAATTCATGGATTCAGATTTTAGTTGGACTTTTCCTGTTATGGGGTAACTGCTTCATTGATGCTGTATAAAAGGTAAAGGTTACTCTTCTGCCTTGATCCAGACAATACTGCTTGCAACCAATTTTCCATGGAAAGTGGATTAGGGCTGCATAGCTCTGCTATAATTACCATGATTACAATGCCACATTAATGACTTGCAGCACTAAATGGGCTTTCTGAATTTATCCATAAGATTTTCTTTCAGTCAAAATTTAGTTCCCAAATGAAAAAAGCTACATTACATGGGGAACAAGTAGCATATATTCCTGAGATCTTACCCTACACTCTCAAAACAAAAATAATTTTCCATTTAGATCACAACAGGTTCCAATAACTTATGAAATAACTAAAAGACAGAAGCGGGGTGTTAATGTTAGAAGAACATGTAAGGATTTGGATAATGCTGGGTTTATAATGGCCCAATCAGCTAGGAAAACCCATTGGGTGATCTTGGGCAAATCATACTCTCTCAGCCCCAGAAGAATACAAAGGCAACCCCAACCCCCTTAAACAAAGATTGCCAAGAAAACCTCATGATAGGTCACTGTAACTTGGAAACAACTTGAAGGCATCCATGATAAAAACTCAAGAGTATATCATCTTTGACTCTATATTTGCTCCCCACTTTTTTCTATTTAGGATGCATTTGGCGACTTTCTGTTCTAACTGGACACCAAATAAGACAGAATTGAGTATCTAACAGAATTTCCATCTCTGCAGAAATGGAAGTAATTTTGAGTGGTGATGATGATTACCATCAATCACGTGTTCAAAAAAACTGAGTAGTTATAATGGATGATACTTAAATGGATACTCTCCAATACAGTAATTGTTAAGAATATCACATTTTTGAAGTAGTTGAACCTACCACTCTGCTCAAATATGAACTAAAAATCATGCTTTGAGGTTTTTTTAATCCCATGTTGGGATAAAGATATACAATGAATTCAATTGCATTGAACTGAAATGCATCAAGAATCCAAAAATCAACCAAAACTGTGATAACAAGCAAGTTAGACCAGCAAGTAATTCCATCATCCCACTTCGAACCACTCTTTCAGCCTTTGTCATCTTCATCATTTGGTAATGAAAATCAAACTGAGGTGATAATGGGGCCAATTAATTAATTTAATTTAATATAGGTTCATTACAAATTATGCTCGAGAAAGCTTCTTGTTCCACTGTGAAGAAATGACTGAAAGCTTCTAAGTTGAAGTTTCCTACTGAGAACAGGCACATGAGAACTGAATTTCCTACGCCACCAAGGATCAATGGGGGCTCTTGCATATGAGCAATCATTCAGTGAAGCGGGAAAATATGAGAAATGTTCTTAGTGCTTCCTGTATTAAGAGTCTCCAAGGCCCCATCTAGTCAATGCAGTTTCAAATCAGTATTGAAGAAAGTAGCTTCGCTGTGTAGATCATTACACAGGAAATCCTGGAACTTTTTGAGGCCCAGATGGTGATTACACAAACGACAAAGCACTGATGCATGTTAAGGGGTTTATATTGCACGCTTTTGCAGAAGTTTGTTGTCTGGCCACTGCAGCTTAGAAGTACCTTCGAACTGCATTAAATTGTCAGTGTAGATAGGGTCTAAGCGACTCATAATTCTGAATGAAGCCAATGAAGAAACTAGATCAAAGCCTCAAAGACATCTATGATGATTTCTATTAGGCCTGAAGAAGGGTGCCCATGTTTGTCCCTCGTAGATCCTCCATTATGAATCTCTAGGGCCATCATCACTAGGTTTTTGTTGTTCTTGTCGCTAGATGAATCTTTAAACAGATATATATGTTCCACAATAGTGTTGCTATAGACTGCTAGAATAATTTGACAATAAAAGTGTCTACAGGATCACAACTGTGAATTCCCATGCCAACATAGTTATTCTCGGTATCAGCTGGGAAAATTCATAAATAATTAATTTTCTCCTAACTAAATGCAACATAGGAACAGAAATAAACAAAACAATATATTCTCATTAAATGGTATAAGAGAAACATCTTCTAAGTTTTTATAACAAGAATAAACCCCAAATTATTCAGATTTACTTTTGAAAAAGTTAACACATGCAGTTTCAATTTAAAAAGAAAACAGTACTATCCAGATATGAAGATATGCAGTATTCATTATTATCCTTCTTACTGTACCTACTTTTATTAAGAGACTATAGGAATTTCATAAATCCTTCAGGAGTGAAGGCAAATAGTAAATACTATTTGATTTCTTTATGTAAAGAAATCTTGCATGTTTTCATAAAAATATTTTCTCTCAGTTTCTCTCAAAACTGTTATCAACTTAATATGAATAGACATTAATATAAATCACCACAAGAAATTATTTTAGATAGTTGAACTTAATTATACAACATTGATAAGCAATGGGATTTAGTAAATAGGTAAAGTGAGCTAATTATTCTTTATATGATTATGTTTGGATCCAGCCCTTGGTCTGAAGACTTTGAACTGATTTGTTTAAATATAGTTTGTATTTTTTTTCATGGAATATGAGGTCTCATGATTTTCAGTGATTAGAATATCAACTTAGAATCACAGAATCATAGAGGTGGAAGAGACCTCATGGGCCATCCAGTCCAATCCCTGCCAAGAAGCAGGAAATCGCATTCAAAGCACCCCCGACAGATGGCCATTCAGCCTGTTTAAAAGCCTCCAAAGGAGGAGCCTCCACCACACTCCGGGGCAGAGAGTTCCACTGCTGAACAGCTCCCTCTCACAGTGAGGAAGTTCTTCCTAATGTTCAGGTGGAATTTCATTTCCAGTAGTTTGAAGCCATTGTTCTGCGTCCTAGTCTCCAGGGCAGCAGAAAACAAGCTTGCTCTCTCCTCCCTGTGACTTCCCCTCACATATTTATACATGGCCATCATGTCTCCTCTTAGCCTTCTATTCTGCAGACTAAACATGCCCAGCTCTTTAAGCCACTCCTCATAGGGCTTGTTCTCCAGAACTTGATCATTTTAGTTGCCCTCCTCTGGACACACTCCCAGTTGTGAAAATCTTCCTTCAATCGCGATGCCCGGAATTGGATACAGTATTCCAGGTGTGGTCTGACCAAGGCAGAATAGAGGGGTAGCATGACTTCCCTGGATCTACACACTATACAGTGTTCCCTCACTACTTCGCGGTTCACTTTTCGTGGATTCGTTGTTTCAGACTTTTTCAATAAACTCTAAAAGACTATTATAAATCATAAAAATTACAATTTACAGCCTAAGGAAGGGAGGAAAGAGAACCCAAAGGGAGAGAAAAGGAGCCCAAGTGGCAACGGGAGGAGAAGGAGGTGATTTATCAACACACAATTGGTTGATAAAGAATTAAAATAGTGTATAAATATTAAAATAAATATAGTGTCCCTACTTTGCGGATTTTCACTTATTGCGGGTGGTCCTGGAACCTAGCCCCAGCGATAAGTGAGGGAACACTGTACACTGTACTGTAACATTTATGTAGGTCAAAATCCCATTGGCCTTTTTAGCTGCTACATTAATTTGTTGGCTCATGTTTAACTTGTTGTCCACGAGGACTCCAAGATCTTTTTCACATGTACTGCTGTCGAGCCAGGTGTCCCCCATTCTGTATCTGTGCATTTCCTTTTTTATGCCTAAGTGGAGTATCTTGCATGTGTCCCTGTTGGACTTCATTTTGTTAGTCTATCTGTTATGATTGTTTTGAATTCTGCTCCTGTCTTCTGGAGTATTAGCTATCCCTCCCAATTTGGTGTTGTCTGCAAACTTGATGACCATGTCTTTTAAACCTCCATCTAAGTCATTAATAAAGATGTTGAACTGAACCAGGGCTAAGATGGAACCTTGCGGCACTCTGCTTGTCACTTTTTTCAGGATGAAGAGAAATCATTGCTGAGCACCCTTTGGATTTGTTCACTTAACCAATTACAGATCCAGCTAATCGTAGTTTTGCCTAGCTCACATTTGATTAGTTTGTTTATCATTATCAATTTAATGATAAAGGATCAAAATGTATTATCAGCATCTCCAACTCTACAATAAAAAAACTACTCGCTACCCCAACTGTTTTAGACCACCAGTGCCTATATTTATAAAGGTGGTGGTCTATATTGTTTTAAATGGTGAGAAAATTGTTGAGTCCTGTCTTCAGCTGTATAAGCTCTAAAACTATGTTGATCTGTGTTGATTTACTAAGTTTCACTAAATCAGTAGGTCTAGTCTTCTTGAGACTAATGACAGGATATAGGCCACTGTGTCATAACAGACCATGCTACTTTTATCTTTGATGCTGTATCACACAAATACTCAACTGAAAAATCATACAGGATGAGCGTCTGTTATCAAAGTTCTGAAATCCAAAATAACATAAATCCTAAATTTTCCACATGAACGGCTAGAATAGTGACGTCTTTGCACCCTAATGATTCAATATACACAAACTATATTTCATGCACAAAATTATTACAATTATGTATAAACGTCATCTCTCTGTCTAAGATGTATATGAAGCATAAATGAATTAATTTTTTAGATTTGTGTTACACCTCCAAGATCATCATCATAATAAAAAAAAACTTTATTTATAATCTGCTTCCATCTCCCCGAGGGGACTCGGAGCAGTTCACATGGAGACCAAGCCCAAATCAACAGATAAAACAATACAATGACAGCATATATAATTAAAACAATAACAATAAAATAACATTCATAAAATACATCAGCGAGCATCAGAACTAAACGGTGGGAAGTTTAGTTCTGATTAGAAATTACAAGCGAAGTCAGACATGTGCAAAAACGCAAGGCAATGGACGTCAAAATGCAAGGCAATAAGATTCAGGAATAAAGTGCTGGAGGTCAGGGCAATAAATAGTTAAGACTGGATGGTGATAAAAATTGACCTACTTTTCAAAAGCACGTTGAAACATCAAAGTCTTCAATTTTTTGCGGAATGTGGACAGGGTAGGTGCTAATCTAATCTCCCTAGGGAAAGAGTTCCAGAGCCGGAGGCCCACCACTGAGAAGGCTCTCTCCCTCATCCCCACCAGTCATGTTTGCGATTGTACATGCATTTCCAATAATGGATGATCAAGCTGTACTTTCAACAAAGACATGAGCATATCATTGGAGATATGAATGAGCATTCACTTTATAAATCATAATACACTTAATATATATGAAATAAAGGCAACCCAACCTCTGTTCCTTGGACAGAGTTGTTAGGAATCATGGCAGTATGACTTACTCTACTTACAAGAATATGGAATAATAGGTGTTTTACCCAAGTGTTCGTCTTATTAAAGGACCTTCCACTACCATACTTCTTGTTCACATTCATTTCTAAATTGTCTTCTTGAACAAGAAACAATTTGAGGTTAAAAGTTAAAAATGAAAATTTTGACTACTTCCTCCATGAATAATATGAGCTTTCCTTGTTGACTGCTGGACTCAGTTCAAGTCCAATTTCAGTGTAATATGTTCTAGGAAAAAATAGAATGCCTTTCTTCAATGTCTGACATCAGCATTTTAAAGAAAATAAAATTGTATACATGCCTTAGATATATTCTGTCTTTTCGCTCATAAAGAAAAGGAAGTATAAGAAGCAAAACATACCTATTAAATTATGCACTTTTCAATGCTATTATTGGATGTTGTGTAGATGAGGAACTTATTTGATAAGCATGTTCTATTTCCATTTTTCTAGGGAATATTAGATTGTATGAAAGCTGTGGTTATATATAATAAAATGGACCAAAATATTTTCTGAATGTAAGTTTCTTACTAACTGGAATGCACTGGAGAGCTCTGAAAATTACTACAAATAATATTGTAAACATACTGAAAGGAACACGTACACAAAACTTAGGTGTTAAAGGACAGCCAATTTCTCCACACAATTTTTAGAGCTAATAATATTCAATACAATGGACAGAATGAAAGTAGTATTTAGCATATGTATACATTTCACTGTTTTTCAGGAGAGATTCAGCACTAGCTTGCTCTTCCTGAATCCACTATAAAAAATGGACAGACATATATTAAATATGCGGAGACTTAGTTTCTTTTATTTAGAAATGAAACTATTTTTAACCATACATTGAGCATGGACATTGAATGTCAATCCCAAAATGTTTATGAGAATTTATTTTGCATATATCCATATATTCATTATTGTATAAGATAATTTAATGGCCTATCAATAAAGTTCTGCACTCATGAGTACATAAAAATAAAGACTGGAAGGAGGTATAGAATTGAAGGGATTAGAAAAGCATTAACATTAAGGGATAAACAAGAAATGAGTTCAATTTCTAATTATTTCAAATATTTCAGAAGCAGAAATAAATGGAGCAGCAAGAACATAAAACTTCATAGAAATACAGTCTCACTTATCCAACATTAATGGGCTGGCAGAACGTTGGATAAGCAAATATATTGGATAATAAGGAGGGATTAAGGAAAAGTCTATTAAATGTCAAATTTGGTTATGATTTTACAAATTAAGCATCAAAACATCATGTTTAACAACAAATTTGACAGAAAAAGTAGTTCAATACGCAGAAATGCTAGTTGTAATTACTGTATTTACGAATTTAGTACCAAAGCATCACAATGTATTGAAAACACTGACTACAAAAACATTGACTACTAAAAGGCAGACTGTGTTGGATAATCCAGAATGTTGGATAAGTGAGACTCTACTGTAATTGAAATATTCAGCCTTACGATATTGATAAAGTCCTACTGTGTTAACTTTATTGAATCAACACAGCTGACAATTTTGAGCAAACATGCACAGCACTGCTTTGCAACATTCTCTGGGTCACTAAGCATCACTTTCTGCCACTAAAACCAAAGGATCCTGAAATGTTGTCCCGTGAAGTCTAATATCAGAAGCTCATCTCAGAACAACCCTACAAACACACAAAAGGGGTTGCCATGGTGGAAAAGTCATAGTTGGCCTGTTCTTTTGCCTCTCTTGTCGTCTCACAGGCAAAAATCAAAATATTAAGTTTTTTTCATGGCATGGATAAACATTGTAACCTGCTATTTGCTACAGATCAGGTAGCAGATAAACCCGTGGCTAAATGAGCCTTGAAAGTCATGCTGTCCTAGCTAGCAATCTAATCTTCTCAGGCATTTTTGGAGACACAGCTGATTGTGACCATGTCTATGCATATTTGCACCAGAGCAATGTCTCAAATATTGCAGTGCGCTAATACACAATTTTAAAATGACTTTATAAAGCTTCATTATACAGAAGTCTGCAATTTGATCTGCAAAATATTCTCAATTATATTTTAATTATTCTCAGAAACATTCATTCACTTACTTTCATACTGTCACTCAGCTATTACCATGGCAACAATGAAAAGCTTCTTTTGACTGGAAAGACAATGGAAATTTTAATTACTGCCATTCATTCTGCACTCTGAATGAAAATGTTTAAACAAAATGTTGCCAAAAATGAAGAGGCAGTAAATACTAATTAAGACTGCAGGAATAAAGTTGCCATCTGAGTAATGCTACTCAGATGTTCTCTGGAGCTTTTAAGAAATTTACACCTCATTTTTAAAAACAATTATTTCTGCTCAACTGCCTTTTCGCCTGTCAACATGTGAAAATTATACTAGACAGTAAATGAATATAAGCTTGTCCTGATTATCCTTTTAAGGCCAAAAATCACTGCTAGGTGGTCAATCAAAACTAGTTGGATAGGGCAAAGGCATTCCAAACTACACTAGTCGTTCTGAAAATGTGTATACAATTATTCCAATTCACTTAAATGGTACTTGAAGAAGAACCATTGGGAGAATAGGTCTAAAGTTAGGAATGTAGGTTAGGTTCCCCCTCCCTGCAATTTCAATCACCTATCAAGAAGCAACCTTTGTTATTTAAGAAAAAACAACATGCCTTTATACAGATGTATTCACCACTATTATTTAAAGGTTATAGTGAATATTCATGATAAATGACTCTACAAGAAGGTTGCCTTGGGTCTCATCCCAAGAAAGAGGCAGGATATAAATGATTAAATGTGGAGAAATAATTTGTACCTTTCATGTATTTCAGCCAAAGGAATTCAGTTTATGTAAGAAAAAGGAGCAGAAAATACGGCACCACTAATATGCCAAGTCTTTCTTACCACTGTATTCTGCTTTGAACACAGCCAATTTCTAAGCAGCATCACATTTTAATTCTGTCTGCTCAGGCTCTCTCATTTAGGCATGAACCTACATTTGAGGAGGGTTAAATCTACATTTGAGAGGTAATTTTCTTCTCCTTGTTGAGAACATATTTCTACTTTATGAGAGTAGTATGTCAGATTTCTGTCTTCCAATACATTAATATTAGGAATCTAGCAGCCTGGCTCCATCTATTCCCCAACTTGTTTTACTGAAAAGCAAAGTAGATGAAGTACACAGCTGTATAAATATGAATGGCCTTGGTGGGACTTTTTCCCAATTTACCATCTTGTTGGAAATCACAGCCCTGTATTGTAAGTTTTGATAACCTGAAGATAAGAGTTGTAGGGCTACACATTTTCACATTCTGGCCATATACACCAAAGTCACTTAGACCCAATTGAGTATATAACTGAAGAAAATGTTTTTGACATTTGGATTGAATCACAGTTTTCATTTTTATTTTTTAAATCTACTTAACACTTCTTTTCAACTGATGAGCATTTAAGGAAATTAGAGGGATCAAACAAGACAGTTAAATCAGTGAAATAGTGGAGCAGGTATGTGATTCAGGAAGATGGTAGATGGGGTCATTGGTCTAACAGAGTGGCTCCTAAAGTTCTGAGGAGACCGCTTGCCAGCCAGATCATGTGCTAAGGGAATGGTAGAAATAACCCATTTAGACAAATTGCAGGATGAAACAGGTAGACCCGATTTCTTGGAAGAATAACACAGAAAAAGTCTAGAGGATTTCCTGTGATTTGACGTTCAGTGCACATAGAATGCCAAAGCCAACAGTACATCTAGGCAATGAAGATTACATTCCAAATCAGATGTGGAATTCTGCAACAGATATAGGAGCAATATATTCTGATTAAGATGAAAAGCAGACACAACTTTAGGAAGAAAGGGGTGTCTGGTCTGAGCACAGCTCTGTTTCAATGGAAGTGTCGGTAGTGCTTATATGCTCAGAGGGCACAAAACTCACTTGCCCATTTGGCCAGTGCAATGGCAAAGAAGAAGGCTGTTTTTTAAAGAAAGGATGTGTTACAAGATGTCACAGACTCAAGAGACTTATTGGAAAGCTGGGAAAGGACAATTTCCAAGCTCCATTCTGGCATAGGATATGTTACTAGAGGATAGATGTTTTCATACCCATGAAGAAGCTTCTTGGAATTGGTAAAGCAGGATCTTTCTCTATTTTATGGAAATACAACTAGATATTTTTACCAAACTTTCTGAGGGAAATACAGAAAATCCTCTAGTATTTATACACTAATAGCCAGCATGGTGTGGCAGTTTGAGACAAGGGACTCTGGGGACCAGAGTTCAAATCCCTGGCTCAGCCATGGAAATCCTTGGTGACCTTGGGTAAGTTGGAAATGATTTGAAGTCACACAACAAAAGGATTTTTTAGCAAGGAATATCAAGAAAATGTAATCACATAAAATTTCAAAGAAAAAAAACCAAAAAACAAAAACAAATAGTAAAAGCATTGTTGTTCCGCCATTTGATAATTAAGGGGGGTCATAATGCTAGTCAATTCATGAAGGTAAATGCACCGATCTTTACATGTACAGCAGAGTCTCACTTATCCAAGCTAAACAGGCCGGCAGAAGCTTGGATAAGCGAATATCTTGGATAATAAGGAGGGATTAAGGAAAAGCCTATTAAACATCAAATTAGGTTATGGTTTTACAAATTAAGCACCAAAACATCATGTTTTACAACAAATTTGACAGAAAAAGCAGTTCAATACGCAGTAATGTTATGTTGTAATTACTGTAGCTACGAATTTAGCACCAAAATATCACAATATATTGAAAACATTAACTACAAAAATGGCTTGCATAATCCAGAAACTTGGATAAGCGAGGCTTGGATAAGTGAGACTCTACTGTAATTTCTTTTAAAAAATCATTTGTGAATAGAGGAAATCATTAGAATGGTTGGGTTCCTTGCTTCCAAGAACTACTTTCCCTGACAGTATGATTCATAATAACTTGCTGCAACTCTATTACATTAATCATGACTGAATTCTCACAATAAGCTTTAACTTGGCACAAAATCTAGTAGTGCAGCTAGGATTAAGCCAGAATTACATTATATATGAAGAAAAACAATTATCTTCCAATACATAAACAACTTAAACTCCTGAATTTAACATGACATTTCTTACATAGTAGGAAATTCATGTGTACAGACATTGGCATCAGTGTTGATTGCTGATATGATCGGAAATAACGTAGACAATGGCAATATGAAATATACAAGTATTTATTTATTTATTTCAATTATTTATACCCCGCCCTTCTCACCCAAGGGGACTCAGGGCGGCTTACAAGTGGCAGTTGATGCCGTTATACAATAAACTAAAACGATTAAAACAGTTAAAACAGTCATAAAATAGTCATAAAATACAATATACAAAGTTTAAAACAATGCAAAGTGCTTATGCCATTCATCCACCAGACCTTATACAAGAGCCGTAATTCAGACCGCATCGAAGCCAACACATGCTTATTCTTCAAATGCGTGCGTACATAGCCAGGTCTTCAGTTTTTTTCTGAACCCCAAAAGGGATGGGGCTGCCAAATGTCACTGGGAAGGGAGTTCCACAGCCGGGGAGCCACCACCAAGAAGGCCCTGTCTCTCGTCCCCACCAGCCGTGCCTGTGAGGCGGGTGGGACCGAGAGCAGAGCCTCTCCAGATGATCTTAAGGTTCTCGTGGGCTCATAGGGGAAGATACGTTCAGACAGGTAAATTGGACCAGAACTGTTTAGGGCTTTGTAGGCCAAGACCAGCACTTTGAATTGGGCTTGGTAGCATATCGGCAGCCAGTGGAGCTGGCTTAACAAGGGAGTAGTATGCTCCCTGTAAGCCGCCCCAGTTAACAATCTGACTGCCGCCTGTTGTACTAATTGGAGCTTCCGGGCCGTCTTCAAAGGCAGCCCCACGTAGAGCGCGTTGCAGTAATCCAACCGGGATGTGACCAGAGCGTGGACCACCGTGGCCAAGTCAGACCTCCCAAGGTACGGGCGCAGCTGGCGCACAAGTCTGAGTTGTGCGAAGGCTCCCCTGGCCACTGCCGAGACCTGGGGCTCCAGGCTCAGCGATGAGTCCAGGAGAACCCCCAGACTGCGAACCTATGTCTTCAGGGGGAGTGCGACCCCATCCAACACAGGCTGTAACCCTATACCCTGTTCAGATTAACAGGAGTTAATCACAACAGCTCCCCTACCCACATTGGTAGAAGCGATGTTTTCTGGTTGAGGGGTTTTTTGGGGGGGAGAGGTTGGAATAATCAGTTCTGACTAATTAATGGCCATCAAGTTTAACATCTATAACCAATATGGCTACAGATCTCCACTCATGCCTTATGCAGCAGAAATTGTTCTTTAGGGTATCTTGGTCACCATAAGGTTTGTTCAAGAAAAGGCTTTCTAAATGATCAAAGCATTGTAAATGTAATACTAATGTTTCCTTAGAGCATGTGTTTTCAAGTTGTCCCATAACACAGCCCTTATGCCAAAAGAAATTTCTTGGGTTTTTGGGCCTATTCCTGGCATTATTTGGGTTGATAATTCAGGAAATTGCACTGTCTTAACCGTGTAGGCCAGGGGTCCCCAAACTAAGGCCCGGGGGCCGGATGCGGCCCTCCAAGGTCATTTACCTGGCCCCCGCCCTCAGTTTTATAATATAATATTTTTATATCAGTTTTAATAATATAATATATTGTATATACATATAATATTGATAAAAATATTATAATGTTATACAATATAATACTAATAATAATACCATATAATAATATTAATTATATGTTATATATTACATATAATATTACAGTATAGTGGTATAGTTCAATCTAGTAATATATAATGCTAATATTGTGCTATGTTAATAATATAATATATTTTATGTACATACAGCTGCTCTGAGTCCCCTTTGGGGTGAGAAGAGTGGGATATAAATGTAGTAAATAAAGGTAGTAAATAAATACATAATTTTAGACTTAGGCTTGCCCAAAGTCTGCAATGACTTTAAGGCACACAACAACAACAACAATCATAATTAACTTGACTATCTCATTGGCCAGTAGCAGGCCCACACTTTCCATTGTAATCCTGATAAGGTTTATATTGGTTAAAAATTCATTTTTAAATATTGTATTGTTCTTTAATTGTTATTGTTGTATTGCACTACAAATAAGACATATGCAGTGTGCATAGGAATTTATTCGTATTTTTTTTCAAATGATAATTCAGCTCCTCAACAGTCTGAAGGATTGTGGACCGGCCCTCTGCTTTAAAAGTTTGGGGACCCCTGGTGTAGGCTCTAGTTTCTTAGATATGGTTATCATGGTTTTCTATGGGCAAGCATATGGTGATTGGTAGATGCCATATGTTCTGTATCTCAAAAAGTTGAGCTAACGGCGAAAACTGGCAGCATTTTTAGAATCAGCGGATCAAATATGTCCAGAAACAAATCTAATGTCTGAGGCACCAAAATGTGTGTCAGTCAGTGTAACAGCTACATTTTGAGAGGAAATAATCACATAAGTAAATTTGGTTTTGGAAAGTTCCTTGATATTCAGGGACATGCACATTCTCTTGAATAATTTATCTCTTTCTTAGAAATTAACAAACGGCCAACAAAACAGTTTTTATACCCTTTTGACTGCTGAAAAAATGATACTTCATTATTTAGAAAGATAATTTTTCCAACAAATAGAGAACCTATCAGTGCTTGCAATATTTGAAAGAATTACACACACACACACACATCTATAGACAGCATTTACAAATATATTTATTTTGTCTGTTTGTAAATTTTGTGACACTTAGTTGACTTTTATATAAACTTATAATTAATGTGATTTTTTTTCTCCTTTTGAAAAGGAATGATGTAGTTGTATCTCAATGAGAATTCTGTTTAGTTTTGTCAAAGGCTTTCACTACTCTAATCAGTGGGGTGTTGTGTGGTTTCCAGGCTGTGTGACTGTGTTATAGCAGCATTTTCTCCTGAAAGTTTTGCTGCTAGAACATGCTCACACAGCCTGGAAACCACACAACACCCCTGTTTAGTTTTGTTTAAAATGTGTGTTTGTGTAATTGTTATGTGATATTTATTCTATAAATTTGAAATGTAGTTACAATCACTGATTTGACCAAATGCTGTAACTTTACAGCCCGCACTCAGAACTATTCAGAAAGCAGGACAAGGATCTAAGAAGGTTCTAGTCATGTGCTGGTGCACACTGCCACTTGTTCTCAGAAGAAACACGAACAGGTAAGAAAATAATATAATATTGCTCTGTGGTTGTCATGTTATTCAAATTCAGGTGTTACTGTTTTCCTGGTTTGTTTTAGATTTGTTTCTCTGATTTGTAGTGGGACAAACGCACTTGCGACCATGATTTGCTCACACTGGCAATCACATTACTAAACATAATAAAATGTTGCTATCCAACACACTGCTTCCTCCAAACCTTTTTCCATGACTCTTTGAAAATATACAATTCTTCACTTCAAGCAAAATCACAGCATTGCTTTATTTTAAAAAAATATTCATACTTAGCACATTATTTTTACAATATGCAATTGTTAATGTGTTGTTTATTCTGACAGGTCCAAATAAACACTGATCTTTCAACTGTCTGACAGAACGGTTCTTCTATCTATCTTGTGATTTACCAGTAAGGACCAGTATAAAGATGAATATTATTTAATATGTTAAATTAAAACAGGGGAAGGAGCTTGTGCTATTTTTCAAAGGAAGGAACTAGCATAACTACCTCTAAGCATTCCTTGTGTAAGAAAACCCTATGAAATTAATGGAGTTGCCGTAAGTCAAGAGACAACTCGAAGGCACATATACAGTCAGATGAATTATGTAGCAATTCAGATATTACTGAACTATAAGTCCCAGAATTCTTCAGCACTTGAGCTGCTGACTAGGGTTGAAAATGTAGTTCAATAATACGTATTTGGAGGGCTGCATCATTCCCATTACAGAAAGAAGCACAATTTTATCTACTAGTTTAACATTTGATTACTTGTGTTGAATATGATATTTTACTTTCCTCTCCCTTCACTATGAAATCTTCCCCAGATAGACAAATAAATTCAAATTCGTCACTACAATCAAACTCATCCAGGAAAGACGTGACGAGTGGAATGCCGCAGGGTTCCGTCCTGGGCCCGGTTCTGTTCAACATCTTTATTAATGACTTAGATGAATGGCTAGAAGGCATGTTCATCAAGTTTGCAGACGACACCAAATTGGGAGGGATAGCTAGTATACAGGAGCAGAACAGATTAGAGAGATGGGCCAAAACGAACAACACGAAGTTCAACAGGGACAAATGCAAGATACTCCACTTAGGCAGAAAAAAATGAAATGCACAGATACAGAAAGGGGGTTATCTGGCTCGGCAGAAGTACATGTGAAAAAGATCTTGGAGTCCTTATGGACAACAAGTTAAACACGAGCCAACAATGTAATGCAGCGGGGGGGGGGGAAGCAATGGGATTTTGGCCTGCATAAATAGGAGTATTGTGTCTATATCCAGCAAAGTCATGCTACCCCTCTATTCTGCCTTGATCAGACCACAACTGGAATACTATGTCCAGTTCTGGGCACCGCAATTGAAAGGAGATGTTTACAAGCTGGAATGTGTCCAGAGGATGGGTCTGGAGAACAAGCCCTATGAGGAGTGGCTTCAAGAGTTGGGCATGTTTAGCCTGCAGAAGAGAAGGCTGAGAGAAGACATGAATATGTGAGGGGAAGTGATAGGGAGGAGGGAGCAAACTTGTTTACTACTGCCCTGGAGACTAAGACGTGGAACAATAGCTTCAAACTACAGGAAAGGAGATTCCGCTGGAACATTAGGAAGAACTTCCTCACTGTGAGAGGGAGCTGTTCACTAGTGGGACTCTCTGCCCCTGAGTGTGGTGGAGGCTCCTTCTTTGGAGGCTTTTAAGCAGAGGCTGGATGGCCATCTGTCGGGGTGCTTTGAATGTGATTTTCCTGCTTCTTGGCAGGGGGTTGGACTGGATGGCTGACAAGGTCTCTTCCGACTCTATGATTCTATTAAAATCAAAAACACTGCTAAAACACTTATCAAGAACTGCCTTGGTTAAGAGAAGAACAATGCATTTTCTAGATAAACTTCTGTTCTGCACTGTGTGGTGCATGACAAAAATAGAACTACAAAACTATGAGCAATGAGATATGATAAAAATATTTGAAGGGCCAAATGTCCTCAACGGTGTGCTACTTAACATTGCTTGTACTGGATGTTCAGTACTAAAATGCATATGAAGGCTTCAGGATCTGCAAGGCCAGAGGAGACAACCACTGCCTTCCTTTCATTCCAGAGAAATCAGTCACCTTCAAGTACTTAGGGGGAAGGGGGAAGGGAATTGCACACACAGGCCTGAAGAGATAAGGTACAAATTGTTACAGCATCACTTATCACTGTTAGGTTATGGCACCAGCATTTCAGTTTTATTGGCTGTGAAGCAGTGAAGGAGAATCCAAATCTAGTAGCCTATCTTGGCTCACAAACCTGAAAGAGTAATCTATTCTGCTTGTCATTCCCACCTTGGTCCATTTGAGCTAAATCCCATCATTAGTCTTAACTAGAATAGCACCATGAAATCAATGTAATCAATATGAATGTTAATTTACCAAATTCCAATTATTTCAGCACTTATTCCTCTTATAGAGAATAAGTTTAGGTGAATGATTTTCACATGGAAGCAATCCTACAGAAATGCACGCCACTCCAGACCCATGAAACCAAGATGGTCCAGGTCTTATACAGCCATATAAACAAAACCACTGAGGTAGCATCTCACATTTAAGATAAATTAGATGTAGATAAAGTATACAATGCTAGTGATTTCAGACACTCTTTACCCCACAGTGTAGTCAGTCAAGAAACAAAGGAAAGGCATATTATTAGATTTATACCTTGCATTTCTACCAAAAAGCAGCAATCAGAACTGTAGACTGCAGCGGACAGATGCGCAATTTCCAGTCTCCAAATGGCTGAATTTAAGGTTCATTCTAAAGAAACCCTGTACTGAGAACCAGATACATATATTTCAGATCAGTGAATGCCTAAGAAGCAAACCCACTCATTCATTCACAGAAAAGCAATCTTTACAAAGTTAATAAACATGGTACTGTAGTCTTCTCCATAGTGTCTGTACAAAGACCTCTCTGAATGGCACAAGGGTGAAATAATTCATAGACATCATTCCATTATGCATATGAATTACTAGGATTCAAATGTCATTCTAGTCTACAACAAAAACTGAATCAAAGTAAGATTAATGTTCTATCACTATAATATTAACAGTACATATGAAATTGCAAACTGTCCACAAATCATCCGGCCGCCTCCCTTTGAAAACTTCATAGAATTTGCTTATTAAGACAAACAGCAATGCAGACTATCATTAGTTACAGTGTTCCCTTTCACGTATTTTATTGCAGTGGGCCTTAGAACAAGAGCTGTGGTTGATAGATAAGACCTTACCTGAGAATCTCAGTTTTGTTTTGTTTTTTTCGTGTCAGGAACAACCTGAGTTGCCTATTGGATGAGAGAATTGGCCGTCTACCCGGATATTTTGATATTTTTACCATCCTTGTGGGAGGCTTCTCTCATGTCCCCGCATGGAGCTGGAGCTGATAGAGGGCGCTTGTCCGCGCTCTCCCCGGGTGGGATTCGAACCCGGCAGCCTTCAGGTCAGAAACCCAACCTTCAAGTCACAAGGCTTTAACCCACTACGCCATCGGGGGCTCTGAGAATCTCACTGAGTTTATGGTTAAGAGAGATTAAGACCTGAGGCTATCTTTTTCCATATAATGATTTTAACACTAAATCCATTCTAATTATGAATCTTCCCTTTCCCACCAAGTCCTATGCACCAGTGGTTCTCAAGCTATCTGATGTGAGACTGGTGCCATATTTGTGCTTATTGAATGTAATTCTTTTTTTCCCTTTCCTGGTTTCCTCTTTGCCAGGGATTGTAACCAGTCCGAAAACCACCGGTTTGAGTAGCATTGCTATATAAAGTCATTGGGGGGAGGGGGGGGGGCTCCTAACTTCTACCAGAACACAAAGATCCAAGTATTACTCCCTAAGGATAGCTAAATCAAATGCCAAATGATCAAATTTACTAGTTGGGTCATAACCTACTCCAACCCCTTTAAAAATCACAATAGAACTTGGCAATAGATTTGAGTGTGTTGCAAAACAGATTTTAACAAGCAGGCTTGTTAAACAAGAATACATTCCCACTTCTTAAAAAGAGTGTTCCTTTTCAAACAAAAGGAAGAACAAACGCAACACTGCCTGTATTTGATGCTTTAAATGAACCAAGGAGTTTCAGATCTTGACATAAGTTTGTGTTATCTCTTTATAGATTATTCTCAAGTGGTAACATTCCATAAATCCTTGAGCTAAAAATAAGTATTGTAAAAACAAACAAATGAACAACAGAAACACCTAAAGGGCCCTGTGTATGTAGCAAATACTATTTTGGATCTCATTTTGAAAGAAAGGCAGGATATGAATATGATAAATACAATACCTTATTTTTAGATGGCCGGTTCACTTTTAATTGATAAGAACCTGACCACCTCCATTTGCTATAAGAGCAAATGATGGATGCTCTCTACTCTGTGAAACAACTTACACGGAACTAGCAACGCAACAAAGTAATCATATTTATCATAATGAGTCTTAAAAACACATATGCAAATACCCTAACTCCTGTTTCAGGGCACATGCTTACATTTCAGATGCATTAGTCAATAGCTTGTTATCATGCTCTGTCTCAAATACATTTCAAACACATGAGTAATTATGTAGAAACTACCTCTACTCTAGTTTTCAGTTTTGCACCAGAAAAAGGCAGAGGCTTCAGATACTGAGCCAGAAAACAAAGACTGCATTCCTTTGGAAAGGTGTGCCAGAAACACAAGATAGCTAGTGAAAGCTGAGAATAAAACTTGTTTAACTTCTGCTTATTCTTTGTAACAATTCGGTGATCTGCAAAACCAAAAGCCAATTAACATAAGCCATTGAATCTTCAAGCCATGTCACAATATTCCTGAAAAGGTGCACAAGAAATTTATTGCCAAAGGCAATATTGATAACTTACTGAACAGACAAAAATGCAGAAAGATGTATGACTAATTCTTCATATCTGTATTTCCCTATACTGTATATTAATATTTCTAGTCTGTCTTGTATTAACAGTTTTGCAAGTCAAGTTAGTCTCCACAAAATCGATCTACCAGGATAATTTCTCTGTGACTAAACAGTGTTTTAATAGAAACAGAATACTATTCAGTGAAGCATATACATCTTTGCCACAGCATGACGAAACAGCCATGGTTATTTGGAGAACAATCTATTATAAAAGCATCATTTCAGGCATTTGGTTTTGTGTTTAAAAGATTAGGAAGCCTCATACCTGATCATGAAAGGTCATCTGCCTATAAGTATAACCATCTTTTTTAAAAAATTGCCTAGACTGCAGACAAAGATAATCAAAATTATATTGTTACATATTGCCTTTGTTCTCCAATTCAAAGAGTTTTCAAGAAAACATTCCTACTGCTACTGGAGAAACAGGCACGATAGTGTAGTTTTGCAAGGCTAAATATATCAAGAGCACAAAAACCAAAACATGTACATACCTGCATGACACCTGGAAGAATGGATGTTCTGGCTGAGAAACAGAGTTTGAAAATGCAGACTTATTTCCCATTGGTTTCATGTTCTAAAATCACATTTCTTTCACATTCCATACATTAAAACTGGGGTGTTAGAATACACACATCCATCTGTATTGCTACATTCAGCAGACAGCCAAAGAAATCGAGTGCACTCTGAGCTGGTCTTAAAATTCTGACTGCATATCTGATTGCTTCTTCTCCAGCAGAAAAAAATCCATCCTCAATAGCAGAAACCACAGGATTACATATATATGATTTTCTAAGCAAGTAGCAGCAGCTTTACTTCCATCTGGTTACAAAAGCTTTTACAGTATTCTTCAAGCGAAGACGTGGTACGAAATAATGTAGAAAGAGGGAACAAGGCAGAGAAAAAGAGCGAGGACCTGGTATCTTAAACAGCAGCCTGGTTTGGCAGCCAGCCAGCAACCAGCAGAACTTATTGCCAATGCTGCAAATCCCTCCTATCAGCTAATGAAGATCAAGACTGCAGGTGAAACATGATTTTTATCACCATGACAAGGATTCCCTTGGAAATAGAAAGATGTATGACCTTGAATTCTGTAAAGGAAATTATCAAAAAGAAAAAGAAAAAACAAAAGACAGTTTAACCAAAATACTACTACTAACAATTTTTCTATCTACCATACATAATGATTCCACATATTTGTAGAAGGTGAAGACTTCAGTAGGTTGAACTGTCTGTATATGTTCCATTTAACACAACAGAGGAGGTTAAAGACTGTCTGCCAATCTAATTACTTCTCGCTAATATTAGAGAACTTTAAAACATTTTATTTATTATACATTCTAACTGATTAGGTATAAACTAATGCTGAAGCTATGAATTTGAATGTAAAAAAAATACAATGAGCTCAAAATGCAGTATTAGTCTTCTTTGCTCTTTTATAGCTTGCCTCTTTTCAGAGATGAATAAAAAAAATTCAACTACAGTAGTGCCCCGGTTGACTGAGCTCCAGTTAACCGAGGCTCTGGGTTATTCGAGGCATCTCTGGGGGCACCCCTCCCTCTCCATCTCCTTCTCTCGAGTTCGAGAGAAGGAGAGGGAGAGGGAGGAGGAAGCGCCCGGCGATCGCTGCTGCCTAGCAGCGATGGCGAGACGCTTCCCAAGGGGGGAGACATCCCTCCGCAAGACTTCGGCTCAGGCAAGCCCCTCCCCATCGCTCCTGCTTAGACAGGAGCAATGGCGAGAGGCTTCCCAAGGGGCGAAGTCTCACCCAGGGACGTCCCTTCGTGAGACTTCGCCCCTTGGGAAGCCCCTCGCCATCGCTCCTGCCTAGACAGGAGCGATGGCGAGAGGTTTCCCAAGGGGCGAAGTCTTCGCCCTATCCATGCCATTCAGTTATCCGAGATGGGGCCTGCCCCTTTATCTCGGATAACAGGGGCTCTACTGTATCACTAGAAAGTATTAGAACTAACTCATTTGTCCATCAAAGCCACTTGCATTATTGACTATCAATGAAAGTTTAATGCCCCCAACATAACAGAAAATAATACACTTAGGTTCATAAACTATAACCAGAGACATGCATAAAAACAAAAACTGATTTAATATATTAAGGGGAAATACAGGTCTTTACCATTCTCTGCAAGATCATTAGAATACATTCCAGCTAGCTGGAAATACAGTAGAGTCAAGGGAAGGTTGAAATTATCAGATCTGAACAGGTAAAGCATATATTGTGAAAAGTGGATTATAGAGCAATATATGCTCAAATGATAAATGCAATTGTCCAACAAACACTAAAATGTATTATGTTTTCAGATAAACAGAGCTGATAGTAGATGGTATGAATGGCCAATGAAAAACACACCGTAAGAATGGTATCCACCAGGATGTCACTGATTTTTTGCACTATGAAAGTCATTGGAGAATTTCTCCGTTCACCTGAACAAAAAGGAGAAAATGTCAGTGCTGAAACACAATTGGTGTGAGCCCACTTCTCAAAAAAGATCTTGGGTGATGAGGGCTTTTCTCTACCTATGACTTTTCCAGCAGTAAAGCTCCCTGTGTTAATTGAGAAATCATTATTCATCTGCATATAGGAGGAAATCACCTTTGTTTTCCTCACTCTCCTACTTTGTATGTGTACTTTTGACCTTTATGTGTGTGAGAGAAAGTAAGAGCACTGCAGTCCTCTTTGACTGACCACATTATCTGCAGTCATCTTATGAAGCCCACATATTAGGCTTTCTCTGTTCCTATACTACAATTTTTTAAGAAACCAGGGTCTGCCCATGGCTCAAAAAAGTTGGAAAGAATAATCTTAAATTATCCTCCTTCACAAGGCTGAACGTTTTGCAGCATTTAGTGTTCTGAGAGAATGAATGTGATCATCTAGTAATCTAACTCTTAACTTGGGGTTCTTCTGCTTGTTGTCTATCACAAGGTTTAGTTATAATGAGAAAAATCTGTGCTCAGAAACAGAGTTCTGCAAAGAACTGAGGGCTATGTAAATATACCAGTGTTATTGTACTCTGTACATAGCCTGGAATCAACCTAAATATCCTAAAATTTCAGATCAAAATTAATCCTACAAGCTAAGCAGAGTAAGCCTTGGTTAGGACTTGGAATGGGAGACAGTCAATGAATACCAGATAATGTAGGATATATTTATAATAGTAATAATAAATCTTTATTTATGCCCCACCACCATCTCCCCAAGGGTACTCAGGGCGGCTCACAGAAGCACTCCCAAATGCTGCATATAAACAACAATACATAAGTACATACACAAAGACATGTGTAAATACAACAATGCACATAAAATCCCACTAATAAAATTGTAAGAATTATAAAGTTATAAAATTTCCTAAAAAACAGTACAACCTGAGAATAAAGCTGGCAAATAGAAGTGCGGAGTGGCACAACTGGTGAGTCATCGAACTGACAATAGATTACACATGGTCAAAGGTCTGTCTGAAGAATCATATTTTTAAACTCACCCAAAAGGCTTGACGAGTGGGGGCTAATTTCTCTAAGGAGGGTATTCCAGAGCTGGGGAGCCACCACCAAGAAGGCTCTCTCATCCCCACCAACCATACTTGAGACAGTGGTGGGACCGAGAGAAGGGCCTCTCCAACAGATCTCAATGCCTGTGCTGGTTCATAAAAGATGATGCAGTTTTGACGACAGGTTGGACCTGAAGCATATAGGGCTTTATAGGTAATCACCTGTACAGTAGAGTCTCACTTATCCAACACTCGCTTATCCAACATTCTGGATTATCCAACGCATTTTTGTAGTCAATGTTTTCAATATATCGTGATATTTTGGTGCTAAATTCATGAATACAGTAATTAGTACATGGCATTAGTGCATATTGAACTACTTTTTCTGCCAAATTTGTTGTCTAACATGATGTTTTGGTGCTTCATTTGTAAAATCATAACCTAATTTGATGTTTAATAGGCTTTTCCTTAATGCCTCCTTATTATCCAACATATTCACTTATCCAACATTCTGCCGGCCCGCTTATGTTGGATAAGTGAGACTCTACTGTACTTTGAATTGGGGCCAGAAACTTGTCAGAAGCCAGTGGAGCTGCTACTCCACTGCTTTCCTTTCATAGGAAAGAACTGACAAAACCACTTCTGAGCATTCAATGCCCCACGAAATTCATGGGCTTGCCAAAAGTCAATAGATGATATGATGGCATGCACACACGAATTGGAGTTTTGAAGATAGGGAAGAAGTACCTACACAGAGCAACTGAGAAATTCTTGTAGTTATGATTTGCGGTATCCTGGGCATATTAAAACCTTTTAAATTTAGAATCATTAACAGTTTGTTAAAGCCTTCTTTCTGGTATATTTTTCAACTGGTAAAATCTCTTTACTTCACTCTGATCAAAGAGATCACATCAACAGTTAAAAAAATGCCCAAGGCTATGTAGAAGGCCTTGGTTAAAAATTAATCCTCTCAAACTATGACTAAAAAGCTAATTTCATGGAAAATACTATGACATTTTCAGATGCTGAAAATTTACCACAGAAATGAAATTACATGCATTGTTTTTGAGAACCAGGAATATACTTTCAAACAAATAGAGGAAGTGAGGATGAATGTAAGCAAAGAATCATACTTCATGAGGAATCATTCCATATCCATGCTGCATGCAGATACAGTAGTCTCACTTATCCAACATTCTGGATTATCCAACGCATTTTTGTAGTCAATGTTTTCAATACATCGTGATATTTTGGTGCTAAATTAGTAAATACAGTAATTACTACATAGCATTACTGCATATTGAACTACTTTTTCTGTCAAATTTGTTGTATAACATGATGTTTTGGTTCTTAATTTGTAAAATCATAACCTAATTTGATGTTTAATAGGCTTTTCCTTAATCCCTCCTTATTATCCAACATAGTCACTTATCCAACATTCTGCCGGCCCGTTTATGTTGGATAAGTGAGATTCTACTGTACTAAGAATGAAAACTTAAAATGGCGAGATGAAACAAGGTTTCTCAACTATTAGTCATGCTATCCAAGAGCTATACATTATACCTCTGACACTTTCTTTAGCACTTCCCTGAAAATGGGGTTGTTTCATGATATGTTCATCCATTCAGTCATAATTAGGGACAATTAACTGCCATTTTAAAAAGTGATTGAATTAACTGTTGTTAATATTTACATAGAACATCCAAGTGATCAAAACACCAACCATGAATTATGTAGTTGTGATCCTTGTAATAACACCCTGCTGAACTAGCTTTTTGATCAATAGTACTGTCTTTCTGTGCTTGCTGGGTGTGTACATTTTGTTTGCCTAAGGGGAATGAGTCTACTTTTGTGCAGAGGTCTCTTGCAGACATTATGATGATCTTGACCAGGGGAAAAGCACATATTTGATTCTCACACAGAAAGTGAAAAATCTTGGCAATGATTTCCAATTTTTGACCTCATGTCTCCACTTGTCACAAGATACTTCTTATCAGAGATGAAAGTTTCATGAACATTCTTTGCATGCCTCCTTTGATTACTTACCAGCATCTGGACATGACTTCACACAAGACTGAAGTACTGATGACATACTAGCCTTGAGGCTGGGGAACAGGGGTTGAAGAGTATCCATTGTGTGAGTTAATTTACAACTTTACGTCCACAGATCATTCTAATTCACTCTAATGACTAAACAGAACACTAAACTGATAGGCAAGGACATCTTTTACCAACACCATCAAATTAATAATCTTTCCAACCCTTCTTATCTGTTGAAAGCCTATTTGAGGAGTACTCACCATTCAATCGCAAAACTAGTACCCTGGAGCTCATCTGTTTAATTCTACACATGCAGATTGGAAACGAATATACAACATGGCAGCCTACCTTCTATTAGAGTGGGGCAGTGGAGACATAGTATTTCCATTATCCTTATTACCTTCATATGCCCCTCTGGGAAATATTATTATTATAATCTATAACAGCGTTCTCCAAATTAGTTCCCTTGAAATGGACTGGACCACAACTCTCCCATTATTTTAGCAGCACAGCAGAATCAGGCACTCTTGGAGGCTATCAGATTGGGGTAAACTGCTCTCTTGTGCAAATAAAAATGGGCAGAATTCAGTAGTGGACTTCCACCAAAAAGATAAGGAAAAAAGCAGGGAAATTCAAGAGAATTTTAATTATTTAGGTCAATGAAAGTAATCTTGTTAACAGTAGTCTTGCATCAAAGTTCATATAGAGCACTCCACAGGCAATTTTGTCTACATAGGCAATTACTAAAGTCTTAACCTAAACATATTTTGTAGCATTCAAAAGTCCAAAACTACTGATATATGCAATCATGGTGTATCTTTTATGTGACTTTTCTGTTTTAAAACCAATTGCAGCCTCCAAGACTGAAAATTAGGAATGATGAACAACACAGACAAGATTGCTTAACCTTTCCACAGTTCTAGTTGAACAAAATCACCCCAGGTTTCTTTTGTCACTATGGGAAGTGGATAATATATGGTTGTACAGACAGCTATTTTTTCAAGTGCTCAGCAAAAGCAGGTGGAAGGACAACTAATAAATAAAATATAATAAAATGAAAGAAGACCATTTCTCTGCAGAGCTAAGATGATTCTGTCACTTGGAAATATACTTAAAGTAAAACTTTTTTTGGCGCAATCTCCAACCCAAGGGCACACAGACAACATTTTTAAAAACATGTAAACAAGTGCTTGTAATTTCACTTTGCAAAATACACTGCATGGCAAACATTTGGGAATCAGTAAAATTCTCAAAATACCTGCACCACTGTGAACAACAGACTGATAATCTGCTTGGTGCATTTTGAATGTCTTCAGCTTGACTGCAGTAAGTGAGCAGAATATTATATAAAATTCTTGATGAAATAGTCTACAGTAGAGTCTCACTTATCCAACATAAACGGGCCGGCAGAACGTAGGAAAAGCGACTATGTTGGATAATAAGGAGAGATTAAGAAGAAGCCTATTAAACATCAAATTAGGTTGTGATTTTACAAATTAAGCACCAAAACATCATGTTATACAACAAATTTGGCAGAAAAGGTAGTTCAATATGCAGTAATGCTACGTAGTAATTACTGTATTTACGAATTTAGCACCAAAATATTACGATGTATTGAAAACATTGACTACAAAAATGCGCTGGATAATCCAGAATGTTGGATAAGCGAATGTTGGATAAGTGAGATTCTACTGTATCTTTTCTTATTAGTATTTCCTTTCTTCTCTAAAGAATGTGTTTAGAAAAAGAGAATATCCTGTCTCTGCTAATGTAAATTTATGACCATAGATGGAGGTAAACATTCCTATCTACATTAAAATTATGTATTTATTTATTCGTATTCCACCTTTTCCCAAGTGGGACCCAAAGTGAAAATATATCTAATTACCTCAGTAACATCCAAATGGAAGCTGGCATCTATATGTGCACCAACTCCACATGCCTAAAACTGTTCCTGCATATAGATGTCCTTCACCAGATAAAAACTCTACAAGAATGTTATATCCAATTATCAAATATATGTTAACTTGATCATGTAATGGAAAAGTCTATAGTTCAAGTTAGTCTAGGGCAGTAGTTCTCAATCTGGGATCCCCAGATATTTTTGGCCTACAACTCCCAGAAATCCCAGCCAGTTTACCAGCTGTTAGGATTTCTGGGAGTTAAGACCAAAAACATCTGGGGACCTCAGGTTGAGAACCATTGGTCTAGGGCTTGCCAAGGAACTTAAAAGTTAAGTTTCTGAACTATACTATGGCCACCTGTTTAAATATCTGTGTACATATGTACTGCATGCCTGTGGAAAACTTTATCTGATCTAGAACTAGAGCTGAGCTTTCAGACTGGAAGCCTGGCATACACCTCTAAAGGACACACTTCCCACTCTGTTGGTCATTTCTAAGAGTGCAGTAGTGGCAAGACAAAGAGCAGAGAATTGATATGATATGATATGATATGGATATGATAGCCTTTAGGTGGACACACTGATGAGAACAAAGTGGACTTTTAATCCAAAGTTAATATCCAGAACTTTTCAGTTTACTGTTTGGAATGTTTTCTTTCTTGTGTGCCCGAAATAGGTTGTAAATATTGCATGTGGTTCTCAGTTGGTAGATGCGCAAGTTGTACACTTGTAGAAAATTGCCTCTAAGGCTGCCTTAAAGGCCTGGGAAAGCATCCCAATACATCATGATGAAAATGAACATACAAAATACTAACACAAAGATTGAAATATATAAGGAAGAAAGAATAGAAAGGAAAATAAAGGCAAAAAGAGTTTATGCAAGGGGAAGAGAACTGCAGCCTGTGGGCCAAGATGCCATGCTCCACAAAAGACAAGGATTGTTTTTAATTGGGAAAAGGATTTCTTGCCTTCACAGGAGCATGGGACTCAGTTTACAATGTTTTAATCCATCTCAGATTTGTTTTAGGTGACTTCTAATCATCTTTTTTAATAAACACTTCCCCCAACCCTAAAAAAAAGTCTGAGGTTGACTAAATATGATGACAGTGCCCCAGCATTCATGGAGACATTTGAAAGGAAGTTTTAGAAAGAAAAGTGGAAACTGATCTCAAAGATACATGGAAAAAAATATGGTGTATTAACAGAGCTGATTCAATCTAAAGAAATTCCATTCAAATACCAACTAAAATCTGCCA
Source organism: Anolis carolinensis (assembly GCF_035594765.1). Lineage (NCBI taxonomy): Eukaryota > Metazoa > Chordata > Lepidosauria > Squamata > Anolidae > Anolis > Anolis carolinensis. Next base: position 270,707,815 of record NC_085841.1, on the reverse strand, counting down.
ACAAATATGAACAACAAAGTCATTTCTAACATACACATTATAACAAATCCTTTGATTGTGTAGACCAGTGGTTCCCAACCTTTGGTCTTCCAGGTGTTTTGGACTTCAGCTCCTACAATTCCTAACAGCTGATAAGATGGCTCGGATTTCTGGGAGTTGAAGTCCAAAACACCTGGAGGACCAAAGGTTGGGAACCACTGGTGTAAACCATGAAAACTATGGATGGTTCTAAAAGGAATGGATGTGTCACCACATCTGATTGTCTGGATTCCTTATTAATCAGGACAAGAGGCCACTGTCAGGACAGAATATGGAGAAACAGAATGGTTTCCAATTGGCATGTGCGTCAGACAAAACTACATTTTATCATCCTATCTAATATGTCAAATGTAAAACTGGATTAGATTTGGAGGACAGAATATCAACAACTTAAGATAAATAGATGATAGCGTACTATTAGCAGAAAATAGAAAAAACTATGGTTGTCTCGGGGAGAAATTTAACTCTCACATGAAGTACATTCCTCAAACAATGAAGGGACTAAAACTCCAAGATAATTAAAGTGAAAAAGAAGAATAACCCAGGTAACTATAGAAGAGATAAACTACTTAGCAAGATTCCATGAAGAGAACCCTTCAATCAGTGTTGTCTCAATGAAAGACAAAAAGGAATTGAGAGAAACTGGCTTTGGCATGCTGAAGCATGCCCATAACGAAGAAGCGGGTGAGGTTCCTGCCAAAGCCACTCATATTGACAATGTTCTGTGTGAGACTCATTTGTGTAATGCAGGAGGAAGAAAATGTTTCAGACAAGCTGTAATGACAACCAAAGAAAGCTGAACAGCAGTTTAAGAGCCACAATTTTTTTAATGTGCACTTAAGGGGAAGACTGACCACCTAAACGCTCAGTTCTAGAATGTTCCAAAGAAAGTTCTGTCTGAGAATATGGCTTAGATGTGAGAGTTATAAAGGACACTGAAAAAGAATTTACCTTATATTTTTTGGCAAGGAATGAGTGTGAAGAATGCCTTTCATATTTCATATTAGGAATACTGTAGAAAAAAAATTCTCCTGCATAGGAAAGGCTTATTTGATTGTTTAGTTAGTTGTCAGTAAAGTTTCAGGAAGGCTTTTATGTTTATCTCACCATAATAGATTAGACAAACTCAGGAAGATGGTGGAATTCAGAAGTGGCATTAGTTAAGCACTAAAATCCTTTAGTCATTTATTTATAAATGAAGCCCCAAAGAGGAAGTAACAAAAACCGACTGGCACCAATAGAAATAAGCAAATTCTAAGTCACACGATTTGCTAGTTGAGCTGGATTCAGAGATCAGTGTTGGCCTTCCATAACATACATTTTCCTATTTAAATTATGATTGCAGTTAAACACTTTCAATATTTTATTGGCATTCATACACAGGTGTCAACAAGTCTTTGCCTTTTGGTCTCATTTAAAAACCCTCACTGAAATGTTGTAAAAGGAACTGATACTGCTTATAAGAGCTCCAGGACTGTTAACATGAGAGGTTCCAAAATTAGCTTTCCTTATTAAGGCTAGGAAACTGCTGGCTGACATTCAATTACCATCACTTCCACAAGTCTAAAATATTCCTGATAAAGTATCTGAAAAACAGCTACTACTTGGCTTCAGCATGTCAAAAGCAGACTGAAGGTCAATTTAGCCTGAAATAAAACAAAGTCTAAAATATTAACCTTTAAAATAAAATAAAGGCAACATTTTGAAAGCATTTCAAGATATAAATACAGTGTTCCCTCACTTATTGCGGGGGTTAGCTTCCAGGACCACCCGCAATAAGTGAAAATCCACGAGGTAAGGACACTATATATTTATACATTATTTTAGTAGTTATACACTATTTTAAGTGTGTTGTCGAAGGCTTTCATGGCCGGGATCACAGGGTTGTTGTATGTCTTTCGGGCTGTGTGGCCATGTTCCAGAAGTATTCTCTTGCCCCCAGGCAAGAGACAAAAAACCTTTCCAATGCTAATTAGGGTGATTAACTGAAACATTAATGCTGGCTTCCCAGTGACAAAGGACTCTTGCCACACCCTGGACTCTACACAGATATATATTCTTTACTTTCCTTACTTAGTTTATCCATATCTCACAACCTCTGAGGATGCCTGCCATAGATGTGGGCGAAACGTCAGGAAAGAATACTTCTGGAACATGGCCACACAGCCCGAAAGACATACAACAACACTATTTTAAGTCTTTATCAACCAATCGTGTGTTGATAAATCACCTCCTTCTCCTCTCGTTGCCGCTTGGGCACCTTTTCTCTCCCTTCGGCTTCTCCTTCCTCCCTTCCTTAGGCTGTAAATTGTAATTTTTTATGATTTATAATATTATAAATCATGAAAAACCGCAAAACAGCGAATCCACAAAAAGCGAACCGCAAAGTAGTGAGGGAACACTGTACTATTTTCTAGTTATAAGTATGAAAAATCTACTGAATGCAAAACTGGACTTTTCCTTTTTACATTCTCTAGCAAATATCCACTCTCAATCACCATGCTCTACAATAATTTCTCTCTAAATTAGAAATAGCCTTACATTTCCTTTAACATAACATTTCAGCATCAATGCAGCCAGACAATAAGATACTTCCAGACTAGTGAGTAAATGGTGGGAGTGTTTCTAGAAACACAGTCCCAGACAAAGATATATTGGATTGGGTGGATTAACTTCTTAGATAACTAGGTACTCTCTCTTTTTCCTTCCCTTTCCTTCCTCCTATTTTGAACTTCTGAGATTCCACATATGTTCCTGCTTCACCAAGTCTACATTATCACCCACTCATTTCTAGACAGCAGCTGGACTGATATCTCCTTATGTCTTATTTGGCCATCATTCATTTTTGACCCATTACAATCTTTGCCTCTATTTCTTAGTGTGGGATGTACTAACTGGTAGGTATACAAACTGATCTGATGTGTGAATTGGCACTAATGGCTTAATGTTGCCAATCGCTACTTAAGGAGGAGACTCACATGCTATTCCCCACGGCAATTCCTATGTGTGTTTCTCTAAGGAAGAACAACCTAAGTTGTGGAAAATTAAAAATATTATTTTACATATATCACCACAGCAGCTAGAATTGTATTTGCTAGGGCATGGAGACGAAGCGTAATATCAAAAAAAGAAGAATGGATAGAAAAATCTATGGATATTATGAATATGGACTTATTAACTTCCCTAATATCCAAATCACAAGGAAGACCTGTAAAAACAACAGATTGGACCCTCTTCAAAGATTGGCTGAAGGAAAACAAAATAAAGATTCGAATCTAGGTACAATTATATTACAGTCTGCAGAGCCGTCGCAGCTGAAGCAGAAAGAAGGAGAAGATTAGTGGATTGTAAAAGAGGAATCTCTTATCCATAAAATCGCCATGAAGAAGAATGGAAATACAAATCCAAACCCTGCGACCCCCTTCTATTTTTTCCGTTCCCCGTTTTTTTCTTTTTTTCATTACAACTCTTTATCGTTACTCTTTCCTTCCCTGCTTTTTCCCTTTTCCTCTTATTTTTATCATATGTATTTTAAAAAACCATCAATAAAAATATAAAAAATAAATGAGCCAGCAGCCAGTGAAGCTCCTGCCACAAAGGAGTTGTATGTTAAAAACTGGAGCTTAGGGTTAATGAACATCATGTTCATTAAACTAAAAATTGTATGGGGAGGATTATAGGTTTCACCCTTACCTTCTTGAAAGCAGTTGGGATATAAATTAATACAATACTTCAGAAATTAACAGAATTGAACAATAATATTATACACATGAAATATGCTAAATTGTAAATATCAATGAAAAGTCATGTGATACAGCCATTTGATTATGACTTAGTACCATTTTAAGCATTTTTTTGGCTAGTCAGGGCTCATGAAAACATTAAAGCTTCATTTTTAAAAACTACAAGTATATAAATCACACACACACAAGCAATTTTAGAAGCTGCCTTACACTAAGTCAGGCTATCTACTCCAGTATTGTCAACTCTGCCTACAGTAAGTATCCAGTTTCAGGCATTATGTTTTCCTTATGAGGAGATCCCTGGCTTTACCTCATATTCCAGTTTCTCATCCACATAGTAACCAAGTACAGCCCAACTTCTTGAATCAATCAAGATGTGATGTGTTTGGTGTGATATGATGTCAATAAAAATGTAAGGACTCTCTTAATAAATCAGCTGAATATCTAGTGTGCAATCTCTGCACTTATAATGAACGCTGAATCAGTCCTTGAATAAACTCTTACAGCAGTCATAGGACACACAGATACTTTTGCATAAGACGGCAAACTACTGATTCTAGATATGGCTCTTCTTGAATGAGTAGTGTGATGCAGCATACTGCTCAATTGTTCCTGTTTGCAGCATGAGCAGGTTTCTTTCAAAAGAAAGAAGGAAAGAAAGAGAGAGAGAAAGAGAGAGAGAGAGAGAGAGAGAGAGAGAGAACGAGAACAAGCTTTGCTCCAGATAAATAAAGGCCATCCTTACATCCCAACTGCCACTGTCCTGGTCCAGAGGGAGAAAAGAAGAAGCAAACACAGCTCCATCATGCCTTGGCCCAGAAGAGGTGAAAGGCCCTTTCTCCATCCCTACTGCCACTGTTCTGGTCTGGGATGGAGAGAAGAAGAGGTAGTATCTGCTGAACTTTTTCGTTGTATGTTGTCTTATTTCAATTGTAATTCTGAAGGCAGCAAACTGTCAAATTAACTATTTGTAAGCTGCTTTGAGGGCCTTTCTGGCAAAATAATGGGCTATAAATACTCTAAATAAATAGTTCTATTTTAGATACTGTTTCCTGAAATCTAACATATCTTATCTTCAACAAAAATAAAATAACAAATTAGAGAAACATATTCTTGATATAGAAGCTGACACAGTTGGTTTAAGCCACCTTGAGCTACAAGGAGAGATAGATACACCCTGGAAAATAGGGTTTAAATTCCCACTTAACCATGGTAAGGAAAATGTAAGGGGAAAGCATCTCTGAACATATATTGCCAATTAAAATCTCATGATAATAATAATAATAATAATAATAATAATAATAATAATAATAATAATAATAATTTTATTCTTATATCCCGCCCCATCTCCCCGAAGGGACTCGGGGCGGCTCACAGCAATAATAAAAACAGTGACAAATTACACATTGTAAAATCAACATGAAAAGCAGTCATACAATCAATACATACATCACATGTTAAAAACAAGGAGCTAAACAATTCTAGGCCGAAATAGAGGGCTACATGGAGAAGGTAGCTACGTGGCAGCAAGGTATCAATAATCATGGGAAAACCCTCTCTAATTAAATGGGCAGACAAATCAACCCCAAAAATTAATCGTCGAAGGCCCTCCGGAAAAGCCAGGTTTTAAGGCCTTTCCGGAAGGCAAGGAGGGTGGGGGCCTGTCTAATCTCCCTAGGGAGTGAGTTCCAGAGGCGGGGGGCCACAGCGGAGAAGGCCCTCTCTCTCGTCCCCACCAGCCGCAACTGCAAAGGTGGTGGAAGCGAGAGGAGGGCCTCCCCCGAAGAGCGAAGAGATCGTGCAGGTTCATAGGGGGAGATGCGGTCTCTAAGGTAAGTGGGTCCCAAACCGTTCAGGGCTTTGTAGGTCAGCACCTGCACCTTGAATTGGGCCCGGAAAACAAACGGCAGCCAATGGAGCTCCTTAAACAGAGGCGTAGAACGCGCCCTGTAGTTTGCTCCTGTTAGAAGCCTGGCTGCTGAGCGCTGTACTAATTGCAGTTTCCGGGCCGTCTTCAAAGGCAGCCCCATGTAGAGCGCATTGCAATAATCCAGTCTAGAGGTAACTAAGGCGTGGACCACCGTAGTCAGATCAGACTTCTCAAGGTATGGTCGCAGCTGGCGCACAAGTTTTAATTGTGCAAAGGCCCTCCCGGCCATGGCCGACACCTGAGCCTCAAGCGTCAGCCCTGAATCCAGGAGGACCCCCAAGCTGCGGACCTGCGCCTTCAGGGGGAGTGCGACCCCGTCAAGCACAGGTTGCCACCCAATACCCCGGTCAGACATACGACTGACTTGGAGGACCTCTGTCTTGTCAGGATTAAGTCTCAGTTTGTTCACCCTCATCCAGGCCAACACAGCGGACAGGCACTGGTCCAGAATCCGAGGGGCTTCCTTGGATTTAGGTGGAAAAGAGTAGTAAAGTTGGGTGTCATCCGCGTAGAGATGGCACCTCACTCCAAAACTCCGGATGACCTCTCCCAGCGGTTTCATGTAGATGTTAAAAAGCATGGGGGACAAAATAGAACCTTGTGGGACCCCACAGGTCAAAGGCCAGGGGTCCGAGCAGGTGTCCCCCAGCTTCACCAGCTGGGAACGGCCCTCCAGGAAGGACTGGAGCCACTGGAGTGCAGTACCCCCAAGGTTACTTTACAAGGTTACATGATGAAGTTACTTTAAGATTGCTGTAAATTAGACATGACTTGAAAGTACAGAATGCCAGTAAAATATTTTAAATATATTTCTTAAACTAAGAATAATATACTATTTAATGAACAATGACACTTAAGACTATTGAAAAAGAAAAAATATATTAACTGTGAAAGCTATATGTTGAAACATAAAAATAGCAACATGTACATGTCCTGACCATCCATGTTAATAATTTACTAATGCATGTTTTACTTATTACTTATCAAGTAACTATTGCTTTTTATGTCCTTTCTCATCATATTATTTCACAAACTAATATCCAGTTTGCACTTACACATTTCAACACATGATGAAAAGCATCCAGCAAAGACTGTGTCACATTCCAGAAAGATAAAACCTTTAATGACCGGGAACATAACCCAACAATGATACCAGAGGATTCCAAAAACATTCCATAAGAGGCATCTAATTGTTTGTGAATATGCCTTCTGTTTCTATTTTTTTTTAAAAAAAAAAATTATTGAAGTTTATTATTAAAACAAACAAACAAACAAACAAGCAAACATGTAACATAAGTGAAGGACGTACAAACATACCATTGTGCAAAAAAGTAACGAACAATAACATAGATTACATATACAAATGTGTGTGTGTGTGTATTTGTGTGTATGTCTGAGGAAGAAATAAATTTAATTTTTAAAAAAGGGAGAAAAAGAAGAAAAAGAGTAAAAATTGAAGCCTAAATCATCCCAACAGACATCATCTATGCACCAACAATACAATCACATTAAAATTGACTTCCTTCTATTGTGCGGTTCTTTGAAAATTAATCTTTTTATATCCATTGTACCCTTGTTTACCTTATTGCTTATTTTCTCCTTATTTACATGTTCTGGGGTGGTCCATTATTCAATCATTCTTCTCTAAACTATTTTCATATTATTATCTTGCATTTTTTAAAATAGTTTATGATTGATTCCCAATTTGTTTGTTTTCTTGATTTTCCTTGGGTGATTGATAATAGATATGTTAATTTGTCCATGTTCATTATTTCAAAAATTTTATTATACCATAATTTGATGTCCAGCCTATTTTTTTCCCTCCATTTTTTGGCATAAGTCAGTCTCGCAGCTGTAATTAAGTAATTGTACAGGATTTCTTTATTTTCATCTTTTTTGATGTCATACATCCCTAGAAGGAGGAATTTGGGGTCTAGGTTGACTTTAATATGTAGCATATTCTGAATTCCTTGTTGTATTTCCTTCCAAAATTGTTTGGCCTTCTCACATGTCCACCAGCAGTGGTAGTAAGTGCCCTCCTGTTCTCCACACTTCCAACATTTGTTTGATGCTTCCTTATAACATTTTGATAATTTTTGGGGAGTCAAGTACCATTGATAAAAGGTTTTTACCCAATTTTCTTGGAGGTCTGCTGAGTATGTGAATTTTAATCTATGATTCCAAGCTTTCTCCCATTCTTCTAGTTTAATTGGCTTCCCTATATTCCTCGCCCATTTGGTCATACAGTCCTTAATTAAATCTTGTTCTGTTGACCATTCTAATAGTTTTTTTGTAAATTTTAGTTATAATTTTGGTGTCTGATTGTAATATTTTATCCCAAAATGTCTCCTCCTCCTCAAAACCCTTCTCTTAGTCTAAATTAAAATGGTCCTTTAGTTGTATATACTGAAACCAACCTATATTCTTGAATTTTTGACTTATACTTTCTTGAGTTTTCAGTTTATATTCTCCCTTTTCCTTTGTTAAAATATCTTTGTATTTTGGCCAGTTTGCACCTCCTAATTCTCTCCTTTGGCAAGCTTCTAGGGGTGATACCCAAAGTGGAGTCTTATTAAATAATCTTCTTTTATATTTTTCCCACGTTTTTATTATTGAGGAACGGATGAAATAGTCCCTGAAATTTTTTTTCATTCTTTTTTCTCTCATACCATGTATAGGCATGCCTTCTGTTTCTAAAGCTACAATACAAAGCAAAAGCACAGAATCTAGCAAACCAACAAACTGGTAAAGTTTCAATTAATCCTCAAAATAGAAATAATATTTAATAGTATAATACACACATGTGTTTGTGTGCGTATTAAGATCTTTTATATCTTCTATCGGCTGTCTTCAATAATGTAAAAGCTTCTTTGATGCACTATGGTTCTTCTTTATGAGAAACACCTACATGGATGTACAATGGTTCTTTACCTCAAGCAAGCTTCATTCCAAATTTCTTCAGACTTTTTACCTTTTGGTATTCATTGTTCTTATAGCACCTTGTGTACATCCTCCCCCCACCTGCTCCTGAGGACATTGACATCCCACACACAATGAGAGGTGGGAGCTGGAATCACCTTAAAATATACACTCAGAGATTTATGCTGAATGTAAAAAATCCCACAGAAAAGTCCTATAATCTGTTACCAGAATATCTTTTCAATACACAGATCTAAATCTAATTTCAATTTACTTTACGTACATATATCTCCATCAAAACAAATCATAATTGTTACTAATATTCATCACTCATAAATCTGACCTCCTGTACCTTGGGAGGTCTGACTTGGCCATGGTGGGCCACACTCTGGTTACAGCTCGTTTGGACTACTGCAACGCGCTCTACATGGGGCTGCCTTTGAAGACGGCTCGGAAGCTCCAACTAGTACAACAGGTGGCAGCCAGACTAATAACAGGAGTGGCTTACAGGGAGCGTACTATTCCCATGTTGAGTCAGCTCCACTGGCTGCCGATATGCTACCAAGCCCAATTCAAAGTGCTGGTTTTGACCTACAAAGCCCTAAATGGTTCTGGCCCATCTCACCTGTCCGAACGTATCTCCCCCTATGAGCCTTCTAGAACTCTTAGATTATAGGGGGAGGCTCTGCTCTCGGTCCCACCAGCCTCGCAGGTAAGGCTGGTGGGAACGAGGGACAGGGCCTTCTCGGTGGTGGCTCCTCGGCTATGGAACACCCTCCCCAGCAACATAAGGCAGATACCAACTCTCCTAGGCTTCAGGAAAGCCTTAAAGACATGGTTGTGCATGCAAGCTTTTAATGAATGAGAACATGGACTTTACATGACCTGTACGAAGACCTGAGGATTCTGGATGAATGGATTTTAATCTTGGACATTCTTAAAATTTTATATAATGTGATTTTATTTTGTAATGGTATCTGTTTTATATGAACTGTTGTTTTGTAGATTGTTTTATATGAATTGTTGTTTTTACATTGTTTTTAAGCATTGAATTTTTTGCCTATTTACTGTAAGCCGCTTTGAGTCTTCTCAGAGAGAAAGGAGGGGTAAAAGTGATGTAAATAAATAAATAATAAATAAATAAATATACTGGCTAATAATAATGTCACTAAAATACTAAACATCATTAAAAACAATTTCTCCTAAAAACCATATTCAATATGTCTTTAGAATCTAATTATAATCCACAAATTATTACTCATACAGTGCAACCATAGTATGCAATTATAACACATTTATAAAACACTACAAATATAATTCTGCTATCTCAATGTATGTTTTGAGGTTCAAAGGATTCAGTTACAATGATCTTAAAGTTACACATATGTTAAATTTTTACAGTAAAAAGGTTTCAAAAGATATTATGAACAAGTACTTGGAATTCACTAGAAAGAAGAACGCATTTCTTTTGATCTTTACAAGATGTTCAAGCAGTAGTAGTTTTTCTACTGACCCAGTCTTTGTTTATTCACATGATACTGAAACTTGTCTTCATCTACCACAAGTTATTGAATCTATAAAATCTTGAACTTCAGTCACTTCTTATATTTATTTCTAATCATTCATCCTTGCAATAATTGTTGTCTTAAGGTGTGTAGTTTGGCAAATAATATATTTTTGTGCTTCTTTCTAATGAACAGATGCAAATGCAGTTAATAATAATAATAATAATAATAATAAACTTTATTTATACCCCGCCATCATCTCCCCAATGGGGACTCGGGGCGGCTTACATGGGGCCATGCCCAGAACAATACAATATAACAAAATATAATAGAACAACAAATCATAGCACATTAAACAACACAATAAAAGAAAATATACACTACATTAAACAAGGTCAAAGAACAATAAAACCAAGGGCGGGCCACATGAACACTAGATTAAAACTCGAGGTGAGAAAGGAAGTAGGAGTAAAAACCACAGAGGACAGGATCATAAAGTGGCGGTGCGATCTGGAGGACAAATATTGAAGGAGAGCAGCAAAAGGGATGTATGTAGTGATTACTCTCCAAAGGCACAACGGAAGAGCCATGTTTTCAGGTCTTTCCTAAAGGCTGCTAGTGTGGGGGCTTGCCTAATCTCACCGGGCAGTGAGTTCCACAATTGGGGGGCCACAGCAGAGAAGGCCCTCTCCCTTGTTCCCACAAGGCGGGCCTGAGATATTGGCAGTGGTGACAGGAGAGCCTCCCCTGACGATCGAAGGGATCGGGCAGGTTTATGATAGGAGATACGGTCACGAAGGTAGGTGGGTCCCAAACCATTTAGGGCTTTATAAATGATGGTCTGCACCTTGAATTGGGACCGGAAAATAAACGGCAGCCAGTGGAGCTCCTTGAACAAGGGAGTGGATCTCTCCCTGTAACTCGCTCCAGTTATTAGTCTGGCCGCCGACCGCTGGACCAGTTGTAATTTCCGGGCCGTCTTCAAGGGAAGCCCCACGTAGAGTGCATTACAGTAGTCCAGTCTAGAGGTAACTAAGGCATGCACCACCGTGGTCAAGTCAGACTTCACGAGGTATGGTCGCAGTTGGCGCACAAGTTTGAGTTGTGCAAAGGCCCTCGCAGCCACCGCCGACACCTGCGCCTCAAGCATCAGCGCTGAGTCCAGGAGGACCCCCAAACTGCGGACCTGTGATTTCAGGGGGAGTGCAACCCCGTCCAGCACAGGCTGCCACCCAATACCCCGATCAGACGAGCGACTGACCAGGAGGGCCTCTGTCTTGTCGGGATTGATCCTCAGCTTGTTCCTCCTCATCCAGTCCGCCACAGCGGCCAGGCACTGGTTCAGCATCCGAGGGGCTTCCTTCGAGTTAGATGGAAACGAGTAGTGGATTTGCATGTCATCTGCGTAGAGATGGCAACGCCCTCCAAAACTCCGGATGACCTCTCCCAGCGGTTTCATGTAGATGTTGAATAGCATGGGGGATAGGATAGACCCTTGCAGGACCCCACAGGTCAATGGCCAGGGGTCCGAGCAAGTATCCCCCAGCTTCACCATCTGGGAACGACCCTCCAGGAAGGACTGGAGCCACAGCAAAACCGTGCCCCCGAGCCCCATCCCGGAGAGCCTACCCAGAAGGATACCATGGTCGATGGTATCGAAAGCCGCTGAGATGTCCAAGAGAACCAGCAGGGTCACACTCCCCCTGTCCAAGTGCTTGTTCAAAAGATATGGGCAAAAGGTCAGGAAAGAATACTTCTGGAACATGGCCATACAGCCCGGAAAACATACAGCAACCCTGTTCATAAACTATTTTTCCAATATATTCTGAAACCCTTTACTGTAAAAAAAATCTTATATAGGTATATATTCAAGAACATTGTAACTGAATTCCTTGAACCCCAAAACATATATTGAGATAGCAGAATTACATTTGTAGTGCTTTATAAGCTAACCTAAGTGAAGTAAATATTTGAGAGCAGGTTTCTGAAAGATCTAGTAAATCATCATCAAAATTCTAGTGCCTGTAGATGTTTTTCAGGTTCTTTAATGCATATCATAGATGGTTTTGTTGGTTACACAAATCAAAAAAGGAACTTTTACCAGCCATTATTATGTGGACTAGATTATCATTGCCATTCTGTGGTTGCACTGATCAACTAATAAGTTGTAGATTACAATCTAATTATTATTACTCATTCAGGAAATAGGTGTTGATCATAGTTACTGCTCCTCTCTTGAAGCCTGGGCTGCTGTGTGAATGTTGTATGCACATTCACACAGCAGCCCTTTACTTTGAGGTGAAGCCTCCCAAAGCTGGCTGCCATGTGGGCTTCAAGTAATGGTTTGTGAGGGAAGTCACTGGTGCTCCACCCTCCTGAAGCCTGATACATCTCCATGGCCAGCGAGAGGGCTAAGCACCAGAACTCTGGGCTTCTGGAAAAGCTAGTGATAGTCATGCCTATCACTAGTGTTCCCCTCCCAAAGACCTAGTCTGTTTTGTGAGTCTGCAAGTGGGAGCCTTGGCCTTCAGGAGGGGGGATGGCAGTTTTGGAGATCTGGTAGCAAACCCACAAATCATATCAGAGGATGTCAAAGCTAAAAAGGTCTGGATCCAACTGTACATGGAGAGAAAAAAAGCAATATGAAAACCTAGTGGGAGAACATTTTTCTCTAGGATACTCACTGATAACAAAAAGGCTATTTGTGGGGAATGTACCTTCAATGAGAAATATACAATAGAGACAAAGAAAAGGTGTGTTAACTAATGAGGTTCTCACAGTCAGAACTTTCTGCATTTAATTTGTTATCTGCCTGTACTTTAAGAGCACCTGTGTACTGTAGTAGTTGGAGTATTGGATGTTAACTCAAGAGAAAAGGGTATGAATTCCTGTTTAGCTAGGGAAATCCACTGGGTGACCTTGGGCAAGTTACACTCTTCCAACCTTAGAGAAAGGCAAAAGCAAAGTCCTTCTGAATAAATTTTGCCAAGTAAACCCTGTGATAGGTTTGCCTTAAGAAACAAGTTGAAGGCACACAATTATAATCCCACTTTCAACTAGGAGCACTTTATCTACACCTAAAGTATACCAACCACTTCATGGATATGATTAAGTGTACTTTTAGTTCATGAAAAGTAATATGAACCTGTTAGACTGTTCAGATCCCATAGAACGCCTTTTAGGCTAACAACTAGCACTGATACTTCTGGCTGGCAATCAAACATAGCAGAAGCGATCATTTCCAAAGCACAGGGGAATTCCCATAGTGGAGAGAGAAGAGGGAATTGGTGCTTCTTTTAGGTTCTCCAAGACTGATTAATCTCTCACCTTTCACCATGCTACTCAGAGAAGGAGATGGTTCCTATTTTGCTAAGAGTTAAGGTACAGTACTCACATTGACCTGTGGATAGGTTGATTTAAGTAATTTGGGGCATTTTTTGACTAAAATTCCTAGTCTACATGAATATATAGGGCAATTCTTGCCTGAACCTTATTCAACACCTTCTGCGAGACCTGGAATAAGAGTAAAATATTATTTTAGTAGTAAGACATTTTTTTATAATTGTCACTAATATTGTGACAATGAGATGTCACAATCATGAAACTGATATTTTGGCCATAGAGAGAAAACTCTTGGTCAATGCACCATTGACTAATTAATATTCCAGATATTCCTTTGCTTAGATCATGGATCTGTCAAAAATCAGATTTTTGCCATTCATCTCTATTTACAGTGAACAATTTCAATTTTTCTACATTCTTGTTATTATTATGTGTCTTAAATTAAAATCTGATTTATGAAAAGCTTATCAGTATTTTCTTGACAAGATTTATCTAAAGAAGGTTTGTCACTGCATTCCTCTAAGGTCATAAGATGTGAACTGACTGAAAATCACACAGTGAATTTCCATGGCTGAGCAAAGATTGTAACAGCAATCTGACTTAGAGGTAGTTTGCATAGGATGTCTACAGGGAATAAACTTAGAAAATAAAGCCTTGTGTAATAGTTCATCCTTGTTTTCACATACCAATCAAGCTTCATTCAGTTTTAGAAGGAAAAATAATAATACAAGTTTTTATCTATCCCTTATAATTGACCATGTCTACTCGCAGCCCTGATTAGTGGTATTTGACTCCTTAATTGAATATATTTGATTGGATCTATAACTGTGTCCATTTTAAATGAACTGTTTTTAGTGTTTGTCTTATGATGTTGTTTTATTATGTTTGCTATGTTCGAGCTGTGTATGAAGTTTCTGACGATTGACTATTTTTGCATACATGTTAGAAACTGGCCTGAGTCCTCTCGAGGAAATGGAACGGTATATAAATAAGGATGATGATGATGATGATGATGATGATTATTATTATTATTATTATTGATGCTATACACTAATGGAAATATAACTAGTCAACTAAAAACAGATTACTGTTTGAATCAAATGCACTCTTAATTGTAAATGAAACATCAAAATATATTAATAATAGCCTTTTAAGATAAGCACACACCATATTGCATAACTTGATATGCCTTTCTTATGGCTAAGTTTCCACTTTATAAGATACCAATTAACATTTTTAAAATACAAACAAAATGATAAGATAACAATCAGCATTGAAGGAATGCTTTGTAGGTTAAAAGAATCTTGAACTTTCCATATGGAGAGATTAAAAAGTCTAAAGAAGATTTAAAAGAATTAACTCTGAAGAGAGACTAAATTAAAAATGTGAAAGGAGAAATGAGGCAAATGGTAGTATTGCATATTACTGAAGCTACCAAGTATTATCAAGGTAATTGGCTCAGCACTGATTTGAAAAATATAATCCTTCATATGAGTAGAAGCTTCATAAGAAAAAAAAACAATTGTTTTAATCTGTTAATATTTTGTGACAGTGAAAGGAATACCTGGATGTAAGCTTCAGTAGGTTTGAATGGGACAATGCAAATTAACACACATTCATAAGTAAGGCATTTTTTTCCTTCAAAGCAAGTGATTGACCAGTTGTGTAATAAAAATAAAATAACTTGAAAATCTGTATATCTTAATCAATTTTAATTCATTTTAAATTTAAGAATCTCTCTGAAACTATGGATAAAATACCTATGTCTGGGCCATAAGATTCATTCATGAAAACATTTTCTCACAGCAAAATGTACAGTAGTATGTATAGCAATTTATAATTTAGTGAGAATATGATCAGCTATCAGTGACACCATTCAAAGACGTCAGCACCCTACAGAGAAATCATTTCACATTTTAAGAAGGAAAAAACTCACAGTGAGAAATCTCAGAAAACATTTGGAGTGTTTTCAGGTGATGCAACATCACCCTGTCAAAAAGGAATTTTCAGATACTAATTTCAGAAGCTATTCTGGTGGTTCTCAGAACTTTCAAAGATAAAAGGACTTCGAGTAGAACCATG
Source organism: Anolis carolinensis (assembly GCF_035594765.1). NCBI lineage: Eukaryota > Metazoa > Chordata > Lepidosauria > Squamata > Anolidae > Anolis > Anolis carolinensis. The sequence continues at coordinate 270,692,255 of NC_085841.1, read as the reverse complement.
AACTAGAACTAAAGTAAATTATGATCCCCAAAATTAGGCAGGGTCGCTAAAATTCTGAAAGATGGTTAGAATGGCCCCCATTTATAGAGGCAGAGTTTGGACCATGCTCTGCATGGAGACCTGAGATTGCAGCCATGTCATTAACATGGTATAGTTCTTCTCTTGTAATGTTAATTGTCATACTACTCCTTTCAAATTACCAGAAACCATGTTAAGCATATTGTCCTGTTCTGGCACTTTCCTCTATAGTTGATCTATAATGAATTTAAATACAAACATTTGGAATATAGGAAGATCAATATTAGTCAAGCTGGTTTTACATTTAGGTTGTTTTTTTAAAGTAATACTTGTTAATGACATTTTATAGATTTCCTCATGATGGCAACATAAACCATACTGTATTTTCACTGGTAATGAAGATTGCTATCCTAAGATTTTAAATGATCTATAATATACAATACTATTTCATAATAATTTTACAACAATTGCTTAAAAAGCTATTTGATAAATAAAACATAGTATCACATAGATTGTGGCAGAGATTACCTTTAACACACAGCCTTGAGTTCAAAGAAAACAAACAGGAGCCTGAATCAGTTTCCACTGATTCATTACCACATGAAGCCTTTACTGCTCGTATTACAAAATCAATAGTTTTCAGTTTCTATGTATTTACCAGTTCCAAAACATTTTAAAAGGAAGGAGTAATATACGATACTGAAATAAAGATCAGTAGTTTCTTTCCTAATTTCAAAAGTGAATTAGTTTTTAGAACTACATACTTAAGAAGGAGAGAAAGAGAGTGCTGGAATTTATAGAGTTGGTAGAAATAAAGAGCAAACCAAACATAAAATCAACCAATCAAAACTTTATTTGTATTCCACCCCATCTCCCCTAGGGGACTCAGAGTGGCTAACAACATGAAATGATAAACAAGCAAATAGACAATATAAAAATCAATCATAAAATAAATCATTATAAAGTTAATAAAACACAATTACACACACAACATTAAAAACAATAAAACAAACTTATTTGGCCTACCGCCCCCTTTCCAGAAAAAATATTACTCAGCGCCCTGGAAATTAATTTTTAAAAATGTTAATAGCAATTAAACAGAAAGATATAGGTACCTGTGGCCATCAATGCTTCCCTGGACTGCTGCAGCGCCCACCAGGGGGCGGTAGCGCCCACTTTGGGAATCATTGTTTTAAAGCCATGTCCAAAGATAAAAGCTACATCCAGAATTAAAAGCCATATCTGGTAAAGCAGTCCTTATTTAATAAGCTAGATCTTCAGATGTTAGGCTTTTCATATGCCTGGGAGCACAGGTGAGTTTTTAGTAGCTTCCTGAAAGAAGGCAGCAAAGGGGCCATTCTAATTTATTTCAGGAGAGAGTTCCAGAGACGGAGGACAACTGCAGAGAAAGCCCCCCCCCCCTCTCTCTCTTTCGTCCAACTGGTTTGAGACAGGGGTGGTATTGAGAGGAGGGCCTCTCCTGATGACTGCGGCATCCGGGCAGGTTTATATGAGGAGAGGCAGTTTGTCAGATAGTCTACTCTACATTCCAAAATCTGGGACTATATCAGCTTGGTTAACAATGATGAGCATAATGATAGTATGTTTAATGAATTTCAAAAATAATTTACTAATACGGTAGAAGAAATCTTACTGATAACACAGGAAAACTATAATTGTTCAAAAATCAGTATGCTATGCACTAGATACAGAGAAAGCTGCAATTTCTCTTGGAGACAACTTTGTCAGTACACCTGACAACAACAATGAAAATGTATAAAGCTGCTTATCAAGAAGAGTGTTTAGTGGCTTTCACTGGCTGTGTTCACATCACAGTAAAAAGAGTTTATTGTGATTCATTATATTCAGTATTTTTAACCACAGTTTAATGGGATGAGAATAAGACTAAATGAACTCCAGGCTATGTATTTTCTTTCTCCAGTGCAGTCATGAGAAAAATGAGAAATTTTCATTATAACTATACTGTATTGTTAAACTGTAAGAAGGAAACACAAGGGTGCAACAATGAGCTACACAAATACCTTAAAAGGTGTGAGAGCCTGTTTGATCTTTAAATAGGGCCAACCTAGTGCTTGAATAAGAGGCTGCCAACAAATTTCAGATACAGCATCTGGGTTGAGCATCTCTTATCTAGAATTCCAAAACCCAAAATACTTAATTGTCTACATAGATGCCTGAGATCGTGACACCTTTACTTTCTGATATCTCAATATACATAAGCTTTGTTTCATGCACAATATTATTTTGAAAATATTGTCCAAAGTTACCTTCAGGCTATTGTACAAGATGTATATGTAACATATATGAATTCTGTATTTTGACCTGGGTCTCATCTCCAAGATATCTCACTATGTTCATATATTCAAATATAAATGTTCCAAAATCTCAAAATAATCCATAATCTAAAACACTTCTGGTTCCAAGTTCCAAAATCTCAAAATAATCCATAATCTAAAACAGGGGTCCCCAAACTAAGGCCCGGGGGCCGGATGCGGCCCTCCAAGGTCATTTACCTGGCCCCTGCTCTCAGTTTTATAATATAATATTTTATATCAGTTTTAATAATATAATATATTGTGTATACATATAATATTGATAATAATCTTATTATTATCTTGCAATATAATACTAATAGTAATACCATATAATTAATTATATGGTATATATTACATATTATATAATAGTATAGTGGTATAGTTCAATATAGTAATATATAATGCTAATATTGTGCTATGCTAATAATATAATATATTGTATGTACATACAGCTGCTCTGAGTCCCCTTCGGGGTGAGAAGGGTGGGATATAAATTTAGTAAATAAATGCAGTAAATAAATAATTAATTTTAGACTTAGGCTCGGCCAAAGTCTGACATGACTTGAAGGCACACAACAACAACAACAACAATCCTAATTAACTTGACTATCTCATTGGCCAGAAGCAGACCCACACTTTTCATTGAAATCCTAATAGATTTATGTTGGTTAAAATTGTTTTCATTTTTAAATATTGTATTCTTTCATTGTTGTTGTTGTTGTTTTGCACTACAAATAAGACATGTGCAGTGTGCATAGGAATTTGTTTGTATTTTTTTTTTTCAAATGATAATCCGGCCCCTCAACAGTCTGAAGGATTGTGGACCGGCCCGCTGCTTAAAAAGTTTGGGGACCCCTGATCTAAAACATTTCTGGTTCCAAGCTTTTTGGATAAGAAATACCCAACCGGTATTTCAGAGGACAGGATTGGGGGAAAAACACCTCCAACTATTCTGTTGCTAAGTGAACTATGAAACTTGACAGGCAACTTGAGGGCACACGCACATACATACTAGTAATTAAAATATTCCAACGTATTGCATTTCCCTGAGCAGAAGGTCCCCGGATTCTCCCTCATCTGCAGCCCAGTCTCATTCCTCTCCAGTAATTAGCTACCTAGAATAATAGAGTTGGAAGACACCACATGGGCCATCTAGTCCAACCCACTGCCATACAGGAAAAGAACAATCAAAGTATCCCCAACAGATGACCGTCCAGCCTCTGTTTAAAAGCTTCCAAGGAAGGAGCTTCCATCACACTCTTAAGGCAGAGAGTTTCACTGCAGAACAGTTATACTATCAGGAAGTTCTTCCTAATGTTCTGGTGGAATCTCCTTTCCTGTAATTTGAACCCATTGCTCCGAGTCCTAGTTTCATGGGCAGCGGAAAACAAACCTGGTCCCTCTTCCATATAACACCCTTTCACATATTTATGCATGGCTATCATGTCTCCTCTCAACCTTCTCTTCCGCAGGCGAAACATAACCAGTTCTTTAAGACGCGCCTCACAGAGTCTGGTGCTCTCCAGACTTTTGCCCTCCTCTGGACCTTTCAGCTTGTCAATATCTCTCTTGAACAGTGATGCCCAGAATTGACACAATATTCCAGGTGAGGTCTAACCAAAGCAGAACAGAGAGACAAATCCCTCAATTTAGACACGATATGCCTTTTGATGCAATCCAAAATCCCATTGGTTTTTTTAGCTGCTGAATCACACTGTTGGCTCATGTTCAACTTGTTTTCCACAAAGACTCCAAGATCTTTTTCACATGTACTGTTGTCACCCATTCTGTATCTTTGCATTTCATTTTTTCTATCTAAGTGTACATTTGTCCTTGTTGAAATTCATTGTGTTAGTTTTTTTTTTAAATAATCTTTATTGAGAAATTTAAAAAAGACAAAATACCATATTCTAGTTGGATTAGGGTAGGACAAGGGAAGGTAAGTCTGTAAGAGGGGGAAGGGAAATAGAGGGGGGAAATGGGATAGGGTGGGGTAGGAAAAGGTGGGGAGGGGGGAAAAGGGTATATAAGGAAAGAGAATGAGGGGGAGGGGGTATAAAGTGAGAGGTTTTCTTGACTTCAATTCTTCTCCATAATATGATTTTTATTACTTTTGAGTATGTTTTTCTTGTTCCATTTCTTTTATCAGCAGTGATGCCCTTCATGTTTCATATCAGTATTGGAATTTTCTCCTTTGTCATCCATTCTTTAACCATCATCCAGTTTGTTGTCTTCATCGGTTTATTATTAGTCTTTGTTAGTAGTTGAGTTAGTTGGTCCATGTTCATAATATCAATTATTTTCATTATCCATTCGTCCTTTTCTGGGGTGGTTTTCTGTTTCCACATTCTCGCATATATTATTCTCGTGGCTATAGTTAGATATGTGAAGATTTTATCTTCATTTTTACTCTAGTTTAAGGTTGTCATTCTAAGAAGGAAGTATTCCGGCAAAAAAGGTATATTGGTTTTTAAGATCTTTTGACAAGCGCTATGGATTACTTTCCAGAAGGCTCTTGCCTTTTCACACGTCCACATGTGGAAGTGGATTCCCCCCCATTGTGCCGCATTTCCAGCATTTACTATTCTTATCTTTGGAGAATTCAGCAATCCGTTTTGGGGTCAAGTTCCAGCAGTACATCATTTTAATCCAATTTTCCTGTAGATCATAGACGTAAGTGTAGTTCAATTTTTTCTTCAATATTCTTTCCCATTCTTCTAACATTATAGTTCTCCCTATATTTCTGGCCCATTTTATCATACATGATTTAATGTGATCTTTCTCCGTACTCCAGTTTAGAAGGATTTTATATATTTTACTGATTATTTTCTTCCTGTTGTGTAGTAGCTTATCCCATTCTGATAATTTTTCTTCAAAACCAATTTTTGAGTCTTTATTATAATATTCTTTGATTTGGTAGTATTGGAACCAGGAAATATTAATGGATTGCATTTTCAATTCTTCATGAGATTTTAATTTGAGTTCTTTTCCTTCCTTTTAAAAAACTTCTCTATATGTTAACCAGGTGTTCCAACCCAATAACGTTACAAACATTTCCCCTACATATATTGGTTATTTGTTTGAATTCCTCTTTGGTGATTTCCCCGCTTTTCTATTTTTTGTGCATGTCTCTTTTAATAAAAATCTTAGCTCACTTAAAAGTTCTTTGGATATCCATTCTGGTTGTTTTACACTTCTATTTTTCTCCTTGCTGGCACTGTATGCAATTGTGCCTTCACGTTTAAGAAACTCTCATCTATCATTAACTCCCGTCTTACCATCGTCAAGATTTGCCTGCCTAAGCTCCACCTTTGTTCTCTTTAACAGATCTCGGTATTGGAGAGGAAGCCATGGGCTCTTTCCATTTATGGAACTAAATGAGGTGTGAGGAAATGGGTTTAGCTGATTCTGTTGTACTCCTAGGAAACTTTGATCCAGGCAATTGCTAACATTCAGGACCTGACCCTTGGGGGAATCTTTTAAGTTTCCAACCTTAACCTCCCTTCATTCTTGTCATCTTATGCCTTGCTCTCTTTGCCTTCTTCCCTTTGCCCAGGCTTTACCGTGTTTCCTCTCTTTTTTAGCCTTTTCCTTACACAACCTTCTTTGAAATCATTGGGATAACTCTGGCTTCCTTCTCATTCTTCTTTTACCCTACCTCCAAACATCTCTGTCTCTCCTCTCCAGCATATCTCTCCCTCTCTTAGGTCTCCCTGGCACCTTTCCCTTTTCATCAGCAGCTATTTTTCCATACTCGAGGACCTCACTTCCTCATCTGAAAATGCTACTCCTCATCTCCATTTGTAGAGAGAGGGCTTGGCCAGTGCGCTTTGCAGGGAGCCCTGAGACTGCAGCCACATCACTACAATAATTCCATTATAGTTAGAAATCTAATTTGTGCCAATGTTCAGAACAATACTGCTCCAGCATACGTGCCATCTGCACAGAGATGTATAAGCACTCAGGGTGTGGGGAAGATTTTCTGGTCAACTAAATGTTACCTTAGTTACTTTGTTTAATGTTAGCAATTCAGTCTGTGTGAGTGCAGAGTTAAAGGACAAGGTCCACTTTAAAACAGTCATCTGACAATGATTCATGAATACTGAATCTTTCATGTAATATTTGTGCTTCTTCATTCCTGTCACCGATATTGCAGTGGGACAGAATATCAAGTTTATATGAAAAGTTAGATTAGTTTTTCTAATCTTAACAGGTAAATTTAAAGTAGCAGATGCAAACAAATAAGCTACACTTTCTAACTCAGTTTCTATAGCTCAAATGTCTGGATTCTGGAGGCGTTAGGAGCTTTAGGAAATACTTTCATCTGGAGGCAATAAAATTTAAATAAAAGTTGTATGAAACTGAAAAACTAATCCTGTATTTACAGAACAAGCATGAATACTACCCTGATTTGCTAAATGGACATTACTTACAGATAGGCAAAATTACACCTGATTGGAAAGAGAACACATTTCACCTACTAGAAAGATGTAACTGCAGTTTGAAACAAAACAACATAGCAATATCTAACATTCATGGCCTCCTTTTCTCATGACTGAGTAGACACACTTTCTGTACCCATAATGCTTATATAGGAACTAGCAAACACGAAGCAGCCTCTAAAGCTGCTTTCCCTTTCTAGAGAAAGCCTACTTATGGATATGTTTATAAAAAATGTGCACTTCAAGAAGTGGGTAGATATTTATTTTATTTATCCACCAAAGCTCATACTGAACAAAATCAAGTAGTCTCATGCTCTTGTAGTATTCCTTCACTCACTGGCTGTTAGGAATTGTGGGAGCTGAAGTCCAAAACACATGGAGGGCCAAAGTTTGCCCATGCCTGCTCTAAATAGACCACAGCTATGTGTTTCTAATTGTGGTTAGTTCAAACAAGTTAGGATCTGAAGTCACTGCTTTCAACGCAATACAGTATCCATTTCAGAATGCCATCACATGATCCTTCTGCCTCCTGCAGAATTCTGAGGTTTGTACCGTGTTTCCCCGAAAATAAGACAGTCTTATATTAAATTTTGCTCCCAAAGATGTGCTAGGTCTTATTTTCAGGGGATGTCTTATTTTTCCATGAAAAAGAATTCACTTTTATTGTTGAACAAAAAAAAATTGAACATTTATTATATCATTTACAGTAGATATCATCACAAACCAGCATAACCAGACAAACTGTGAATCCTATCAAGAATTTCTTGTTACTACCATTATTTTCATGTACAGAAATCTATTGTACATACATTTACCAATCCTGCAAGCTCTGGTGTTCTGTTTGGTGGGCATGCTTCCAAACAAAAACTTTGCTAGGTCTTACTTTCAGGGGAGGCCTTATATTTAGCAATTCAGCAAAATCTCTACTAGGTCTTATTTTCTGGGGATGTCTTATTTTCGGGGAAACAAGATAGTTTAGTGAGGCCCTGTACCTTTCTGGCTGAGTAGTTTAAAGGCCCCTTCCTAAACTACAATCCCCAGAATTCTGCAGGAGGCAGAAATTGGATTTAAAGTGAATCTATACTCTAGTGTGATGAGGTAGAGTTGTGACTAGCAACTCTTGTCATAAAATACAGAAATAATGCATTTGCTTTAGAACTCAAACTGAAGCTTATATAGCTCTTAACCTAGAATAACTAAAAACCTAAACATGTGCCAGTGTGCCTTTGCTTCTATTCAGGAACATAGTAAGCACATGGACTGATAAAGTATTATAGGGTTCTGATCTAAGCTGGAGAACTGACACAGTTGTTGAAAACCCCACACACAATTCAGTTCAAAACAGTAACAGATCAATTTAGTGAAACCAAATTAGCTAAGTGGGAGCATCACTTACATTCCATTGTCTTGATTAGAATGCGATTAGGCAGTGAAAACCCTCACTTGACTGAAATCTAATCTAATCTGCTTTTGCAAAACTGAAAGTACAATTTCATTAACAGCAAACTGCTCCTTGCTTGATTTTCACTTCCAAGGCCATTCCCACATATTTGGCTACATAAGTATTTTCTTCACATAGAGAAATGTGACATGCAAAGTACCCCTTAAATGGTATAGAGTTTTCTTTGCTTTTGAGTATACATAACAGGAATGAAACTGTAATTATCAACCTAAAGCAAGCTAATGTTAACAAGTGCCTGTACTAGGAAGTAATGGCAAAGTGATGGAATTTTCTATTTTCAGTAGCCACAAAAGATGGAAACAGAAATAGATATCCACCCATTTAAAACATCATAAACATGGCACAGTTATAAATCACAATTGATTATAGTAATCAGGTTCTATCTAGTAAAACATTGTTTTCAAAGTAACCAACTAGATGTGTCTTCTACATCTCATCTATCCTGCCTTTGCAGAAACACTTTATTATATCTATCTATCTATCTATCTATCTATCTATCTATCTATAAAAGAGTGATGAAATCACGGCATCGGACAAAACAACAAAACTAAACACCCCACAACCTCAAAAATTGACAGCACAACCCCTCATCCACGCCTCAAGGACAAGACAACATAAAGAAAAGAAAAATAAAGTCCTAATTAGAGTGAGAGGAATAATTGTTTTTATCCAATTGCTACCAGTTAGAAAGCTAAGCTCTGCCCACTTGGTCTCCTAGCAATCCACTCAGCCCAGGGGACAGGCAATGTTAGGCCTTACTTAGGCCTCTTCCACACTGCCTATAAAATACAGATTATCAGATTTTAACTTGATTATATGGCAGTGTAGACTCAAGGCCCTTCCACACAGCTATATTACCCATTTAGAATCTTATATTATCTGCTTTGAACTGGATTATCTTAAGTCCACACTGCCATATAATCCACTCCAGTGTGCATTTTATCCAGCTGTGTAGAAAGGGCCTCATATAATCCAGTTCTAAGCAGATAATAAAAATTATCAATATACAGTACAGTCTCACTTATCCAACATAAACAGGCCGGCAGAACGCTGGATAAGTGAATATGTTGGATAATAAGAAGGGATTCAGGAAAAGCCAATTAAACATCAAATTAGGTAATCGTTATACAAATTAAGCACCAAAACATCATGTTATACAACAAATTTGACAGAAAAAGTAGTTCCATGCCCAGTAATGCTATGTAGTAATTACTGTATTTACAAATTTACCACCAAAATATCACAAATTTAAAACACTGACTACAAAAACATTGACTACTAAAAGGCAGACTGTGTTGGATAATCCAGAACATTGGATAAGCAAATGTTGGATAAGTGAGAATCTACTGTAATATGAAATAATTACTGTGGGACAATAATACAGAACAATATAATTTCTAAAACCAGGGCAGTACATTAACAGCAACACTCTGAAAGCAGGGAAATTGGGAATTCCACAGAGGAAACAATCAGGGCCAGCTAACACCTCCCAACAAAAAATTCACTCAGGAAGGAAGCAGCCAGGTTTTAAAGCTGCAAGGCCATTACATGCTAATCATTTTGCCTAATTGCAGCATTCATACTTGCCTCCAACAGACAAAAAAAACAATCAGAAATATTGTATATTCACAACCTTTAGGAAATAATATCCCCTGGTGGTGCAGCATGTTAAAGTGCTGAGCTACTAAACTTCTGCACTGAAAGGTTGCAGGTTTCAATTGGGGGAGTGGAGAGAGCCCCCACTGTTAGCCCCAGCTTCTACCAACCCTAAAGTTCAAAAACATACAAATGAGAGTAGATGAATAGGTACTGCTCTGGCGGGAAGGGACCAGCGCTCCATACAGTCATGTGACATGACCTTGGAGGACTCTAGGAACAATGCCAGCTCTTCGGCATAGAAATGGAGATAAGCACCAACCCCCACAGTCAGACACGACTGGACTTAATTTCAGGGAAAACCTTTACCCTTTACCTTAACTACCACCAATTCCTCAATACCTTATTTCCCATACCACCATACTTCACCACAGCAACGTGTGGCCAGGCACAGCTAGTGTATTATATTTATAATTTTATATTATCTGTTTTGAACTGGATTATATGAGGCCCCTTCTACACAGCTGTATAAAATCCACACTGAACTGGATTATATTGCAGTGTAAACTCAAGATAATTCAGTTCAAAGTAGAGACTGTGGATTATCTGCCTTGGCATTCTGGGTTATATAGCTGTGTGGAAATGCCTTGAGTCTACACTGACATATAATCCAGTTTAAATCAGATAATCTGTATTTTATAGACAGTGTGGAAAAGAGGCCTATGTGAACCCTGCCTGTCCCCTGGGTGCTATTGTGGCTGAGGGGGTTACTATGACATGAGATGGATGGAGCTTAAAAGGACGGGGCCTACCTTTCTCACTGGCAGTCAGGGGGAGAACAGCTCTTCCTTGTCCTCTGTAATTTGGACTTTATTTTTCTAGGGTTTCTTTATTGAAAGACATAGATTGGATGACTATATCCTTTGTGGCCAAATCTGGTGTGATTTGGTTCAGTGGTTTTGTTGTTTACACCATGGGGAAAACGCTCATTATCCAGGAACATTTTTTCTTTTACCAGCCTCTACCTTTCTTATAATTCCTGTTTTGTGGCCAAACTTACATATCAATATTTGTTCCTTATATTACTTATAATGATATCAAAACTTTTAATTAAATGTCACCAATAGTAATCACATGAAACAAAAATTGATGTCTCCAGTTGAATTTACATCTTCTTACAGACAGTAAGTTTGAATAGTTGCTCTATTTCCTGTTTAAAAAAGCAAAATATTTGACATCTACCAAGGAAAGTCTCATTAGAAAAACATCCCCAGACATACTGAATCATAATCATATGTACAGTCTTTCTCTTCCGGTTAGTCTACAGCCAAAACATCACCCACACAGGTATCAGCAAACTCAAGTGATCCTGAGAGCTGAAACATGCAACAAGTCTTTAGAAAAGAAGCAAAACAGCAAAACAACAACACCTAAAAATATAACATCTCAATAACAAGAAGCATTAAATATGTGGGTGGGGGACACAACACAAAGATAAGAGGCAGGACAGAATGATTTGATGAACACAAGCACCTCTACAACACAACCCATAAATATCAATCCTAAAGGTTTAGGATACAGCTGCATTTAATGTATTGAAAATAACCATATTCCATTGTTGAAAAGCCCATGAACCAAAATATTTAACCAGTGAAAGATCTCAAAATCTCCATTCAAAAATTCCCTCACTGACCATCTTTTGAAATCATATTTACCAGTCAGAACATGAAGTAAACTTGTATAAATCACAGACAGATTTAAAAATAAATAGCAACTGATTAAAAATATGAGTTGAGAGGGTTTTAGCACCTCAATCCTGAATAGAATGGGTCCTGTTGATTTTCATGGAATATACAAAATATATTACACACACACACAAATTGCTGGTGTCATTTTCAGGAAACAAAAGGCGGCCTACAGATATCCCCCCTCCTGCCCAGGTAGGGACTGTGCCCCAGCAGAGGGAAGCGCATGAGCTCAAGGCAAAGCTCATTCTCATGGGAAGCCCAGGCCCTTCCCGGGGAAGGAGGCAGGAAGCTTCAACTTACTGACCTGGGAAAGGTGTTCTGCACATTCCATGGAGGAAAGACGATTGCTTACAATTCAGTGGCCCTCAATATAATTATTGTCATATTTATAACTTTACAAAGTAACTCCATGTTTTTGCCCAGCCAGCCACGGGTAGACAGTGAGGGATAAAGGAGAGTATGGCTGCCCCACAGAATTAGTATGTTCCGACTTATAAACAAATTCCAGTTAAAATAAACCTACAGAACCTGCAGTATCTTGTTCATAAACTGGGGACTGCCTGTCTAATACTTGGCAAAATGGAAAGCAGTAGGAAAAGAGAAATATATTACAGGTGGATAGATTCAGTCAAAGAAGCCACAGTGGAAGATCTTAAAAGTTCTGTTAAGAACAGGGTGCCTTGGTGGTCTCTCATTCATAGATTCACCGTAGATCAAAGCAGACTTGGAAGTAATTAACAACATAATATAATAGCAGAGCCATAGGAATAATATGTGCAAGACACACTGTAGAAGAAAATGTCGGCAAATGCCCCTTCCAGAAATCTGAATCCACGAACAAAGATATCTGTAAAAGGTAGGGAAGTCTCCTCTAAGGAAATAAAATACAAAAATAAACTCTGAAAAAATAAATGCATATTGGTAAAGACAAACCAGACCTATGATCTGATCTAGGAGGCTCTTGTAGCAAGTTGCGAGGAAAAATTGTCACTTCAAGTATGGACATTCACTAATATCCAGCAATAAAATATAGCTGATCTGCTATAGAAAAAGCATGTATAGATTTGTGTTTAAGAAGGCAACCTCTCACTTCCCTATTTAAATAATATTATTCAATATAGTATCAGAAGATCTTGCACATTGTAAAAACATTGTGGGTTCAGCATCTCACATTAAAACATTCTAGTCTGCTAAAGCTTCAGCACTTGAACAGAGCTTCCATTGTGCTGATCTAAATACATTGCATACCAACTTATAAACGAGAAACAGGTCATCATGAGGCTGGTATGTGGAGCTCTGTCTTCAATTAGTGATACTAATCCATTATTGAGGGTTTATTTTAAATTTAATTTGAAATATTAAATTTGGTGGAATATCCTTTTTTGAGAGACTGAAATATATTCTACATGGTCTTGTCTGTCTTCTTCTTTCTGCTTTTTCTTCAGCGTTTCTTCAACCGGTCACACCATGCTTGCACTTGACATTCAAGTTCTTCCTTGTTCTCAGAAGCAAGCATTACATTGTCGGTATACAGCAAAATCGAAGGTGCCGGTTTCTGCAAGTATCTAATAACTGCATCCATTACAATAACGAAAAGGAGGGGGGAGAGAGCTGAGCCCTGATGCACACCAACGGTGATGGAGAACTCCGACGACATGCCAGCAGTGGCCTGCACCCTACTTTTTGGATCATTGTACAGAATCCAGACCCAGTTGACCAGTTTTTCGGTATGTTGTTGTAATACGTACCAAATAACTTCATGAGGGACACGATCAAATGCTTTCTCCAAATTGAGGAATGCTAAATGAAGTGGCTTTCATTTCTCACGGTGTTTCTCAACCAAGAGTCATGTAGCATGAATTGCATCAATGGAACTGCAACTGGAGATGAAACCACATTGGTTGGTAGTGAGATGAACAATTTCACAAATTCTGTAGTCGATGACACGTTCAAAGATCTTCATAGTATGGGATAGCAGGCAGATCAGCAGGTAAGCTGTACAGTCCGCAGGGCTTTCTTCTTCCAGACGGGTATAGTCGTGCTTTGCTGCCAATCCACAGGTGACTTTTTCTTGGCAACAATCTGATTGAACAATTGTATGGCCATTTAAGTCTCCCACAACAATGATGGTGTCTTCTGGTGGTACATCTGTGGTCTTGTCATGCAGCAGTGTCCAGAAATTGTCCAGAATCTCCAGTGTTACCAATGTGGAGGAATGGACTCGCCACCTACATGGTCTTGTCAGTAAAGAACAATTAAGGTAATTTCTTAATTCTGAAGCATTCACAATATTGCATAATTGGGAGGATGAAATACTGAATGCAAATGAATGGAAAACCATAGCATATCATGAAGATTGTCAAAATTACTGTTCTCCAATTTTCAGTGTCTTTTTCAATTCAATATAAACAAATCAGGGAAGTATGAGTAAAAAAATTGAATATATATATATATATATATATATATATATATATATACAATATTCTAATAAAATTAATTTCCACATAAAGATTGTAGTGCATTTGAATGCATACTGAAAAACAAATACTACTTATTTCTAGTACAGTCCCACTGAATCAATGGGAATCAATTTATCCAAGCCCACATTTTTCCATTCAGCAATTGATTCTATGACTCTATTGAAGAATAAGAGCTGAATTTATGCCATAGTCTTGAACCATGTGAGTTTTCTTCCTAATCCCTTTCTCCTAATTAGGGAAGAAATAAAGCAGTTGTGCTCAAACATTTCAACAGGGCTGTTTCAAAATATTCTGTACATTCACTCATGGAATGCATGGTAGATAACTGACATTAATTGCATTAATATGTTCATCACTGCTAGTACCACTCTGTTTATATTGTGCATGTGATCATCCTAGAACTCAATATGGAAAATTTTGATTCATTGTATGATTTTATACATTTTTAAATCTACAATGAAGATATGCTAGGGAAAAGTCCAGAAAAGATCAGACAGCACAAAAACATCAATATTATCAATTATTGTTTGAAAACAAAGAAGATGGATGATATTTGTTATCAAACAATTATTTTAAGATTCTAAAAACTTCCCTAGTGTCCTTGTTTGAAAAAATCCCAATATAAATAGCTTTTAGCCAACAGTTTCTGAACTGGAATCTTTCTGACACATTCAATGAAAAGGGGTATCCAAATGGTGCATAGAAAATAAGTATTATATTATCCCTTTAACTCAAGGATGCTGAAACTCATCACACTCTGATAACTTTACTAGACAAAACAGAAGAAAACAACAACAAAAAACAACAACAACAACAACAACAACAGAGCTGGTTCCATAGAGAGGATAGCTTTTTGTGATACTGAGCACTCACAGCAGTTGACAGGTTCAATTTTTCACTTTTAGATGCTACCCCTTGAAATAGTTACTGAAATGTTATTACCTAGAAATTCATTATTTCCCACAGCATATTTTCATTTGAGGGGGGGTCAAAATTTACGATTCAGCGCTATTTTTAAAAAATGACTTCCAACGGTGAGTAACTATGGACTATCAGAACAGCCATACAGGGCACCAAAAAGAACAGGACAAAATATCTCAAAGAACACTTCAACAACATTTTATCAGAATATTGAGCCTAATCTGCATATACTTTTCTCACACATTGCCAATAAAAATGCACTATCAGAAGGTTTTCTCTGTTCACAGAATCTCTTTACAGCTGTAACTGCTCTGCTCTCCTTCACAGAAGTAAGTTACTGATATAATTCACATTGGAGCACACAAGCAAAATCTATACACATTTAATGTACTGAATAAAAATTGAGCAAAAAGCAGAAAAGTCTGATTTCTTTCTTTAAAACTCACACAAAACAGATTGTACGGTACCTTATGTTTTGATGTCTCATTTAGAGATTCAATACAGAAACTATTTTCAATTATCATTACCTTTTGGATATTTCTTTGTTAAAGTGCAATATTCTTTCTTCAGACTCCTAGACCCATCTTACAGTTCTTCTTTCATTCAAAAAGCAACCAGTTAGGAACTTCTGAATACAGATTGTATGTTTACAGTCATAAATCCTATAAACATTCTATTCTTCCTCCTCCTCCTCCTCCCCACTCCTTCAGGTAGTATTTTTTTCCAATATACAGTCTGACTGGTCATGAGTGCAGAATGCTTTTATCTGCCCCCCAACAACATTTTCTGTTTATACATTCCTACAGTATCTTGGGGACTGTTCCACCTCACAGCATCCTTCCTAATTTTTTTCTCTTGATGATGCAGCCCAGTTGCGTGAATGGAATATATGAGGCACACATAATGAGCCTTAATTGGTCTCTCACAAGATCGCTATTCCAATTTATGCACAAACTGAGTAGATTACAATAAGTTACAAAAATTTATGACATCCATGAAGGGCAAAGTAGGAAAACACCACAGTGAAGTCACAGGAGGTAAGGCAGGGAGCCCTTAAGAAAGACATTAGCTTGCATTCAAGCTTTCCAGATCTTAGCTCTCGCATCACTCTGTTTCAACCCATATCTTTCTCCATAAAGACAACATGGTTAAATCCTGGGATTTAACAATTACTACACG
The DNA here is from genome assembly GCF_035594765.1 of Anolis carolinensis. NCBI lineage: Eukaryota > Metazoa > Chordata > Lepidosauria > Squamata > Anolidae > Anolis > Anolis carolinensis. The sequence continues at coordinate 270,676,073 of NC_085841.1, read as the reverse complement.
CTCCAAATGAAAGATGTAAACATTTTCTTTTGTGGAATGCAATGTAATTTTCCATCAACCCATTATATAGACACTTGGCAAACATCAACATTCCCTTTTTCATGGGTGCTGCAATAAATATTTTCATAAGGTGCACACCTTTGTCTTCACCTTTTTTTCTCCATTTGTGTGTTTCCATTTGGGTGTGTACTATGACCACACTATAACATTATGCTAAATTCTGAAACAAAAAAACTAAATATGCTAACAGCTTTTAAAAGGACACCAAAAGCTGTCCTGTAGTAAGTTTGTTCTAATGTGGCAGAAAACTGAAGCCTTGGCACACCTCACAGATTTTCTTTGAACTGCCCAAAGTGTTTTCTTGCTTTTCCAAGGCCTTATATCTTAGTACCCTAAATTCTTCCAGTCTGCAACAAGAATTACCTTCTGGAACACACATAATTCCTACTCCCCAAATGTGGCATCTTATTTTTCCCTCTTCTTTCAGTGTTGTTTTCTGTTGTTTAACTGTGGAGCACAGAACTGCTCTAAAATGGGATGCTACAATGGATGGCTTCACCCCATCCATGCTGTCCAGATAGGAGCCCTGTTCCTGAGATCCAGTTCCTAACTCTTCAGAAAATGTGTTTTACTCTTTATTATGAAAAAGATGGGGAGAAAATATCATTAAGAGAAAAAGAAACAGTTCAAAACAGTGTCTAGAAAGTGCATGACAAAACAAAATTCCAAGTCTAAAGCCCTAATTCAATTAGTGAACCACCATGGTTTGTTTCTCAAATGCATATACACATGTTTCTAATGTTCTGACAAAATGAGACAAAAGTTTGTCCACACTAACACTGTTTTACTACACATGACAACACAGAAATCCCATTAATTAAGCTAGGCTTACTCCCAGGCAAGCTGGTATAATATTGTATCCATATTTAACCTTTCATAATAGGGTAAAATAATAGAATGTTATTAAACAAATACACTGAGGTAATGCATAATAATAATGTATCAGTTCCAAATCTTCTAGCTGTTTATAACAATCCATACTTATCAGCACACTGCTCACGCAAAACAGCTATAGTTATAATACAGGCAGTCCCCAAGTTATGAACAAGATAGATTCTGTAGGTCTGTTCTTAATTTGAATTTGTATGAAAGTTGAAACAGGTACATTTTTTAAGTGTAACTCCAGCCAAAAATATATATCTTTTAGCTTTGGATGACATCGGAAAGGGTTAACACCCCTGTGCAGTTTGCTTAGCTATCTGTGCCACTGTTCATAAGATTTCATCTCACTTTCTATCACTGTGATAATTGGAAAATTGAAAAATTGAAAAATTTGGCTTGTTGTGAAAAAAAAAGGTTTAGTGAGAAAGCTTTAATGGAGCCACCTTTTCCCCATGATAACTCTTTCAGGAGTGAATTTCCCTTCTATGGTATAGATGTCTCTCATTTCCTGTAGTCTCACCCCCATTCTTAATTATGAGTCATTTGTAAGTTGGATATTTGTAATTCGGGGACTGCCTGTATACTGGTATATACTGTTTCTTTGAATAATAAGTGACATGTATTAGACTATAAAATAACCAGTGTATTTTTTAAGGTAGAAGTTAACACAATTCTACCAGATATCTCAGTGAGTTCAAAGGGTTTTGCTGCCAAGTTGTCACAGGCAACCTGCCATGTTGGACATTTTGCTTGAAATAAATATGGTCTTTGTTCTGAATTGACCTGGAACTCCAAAATATTAACTACTGTATAACCAAAGTGAAGTAAAAGGAAAATTTACAAATGGACTGGAGAAATGCTCCCTGTTAAACATTCCCTATTACTCCAGAAAACACAATTTAACAACATCATTTTTTGAACACTCAAATTCATCTTAACACTATTCCCATCATGTGGAATCTGCTTTGAAAGCTTCTTTATAATGATTGTTTGCACATTTTCAAAAAATCAATACAATAGATTTTTAAAGGAAGAGTCCAAGCAGCAGACTTATCTGGCCAGTTGATAGCAAATCATGAAAACTGTTTAGTCATAGCAGAAAAAGGCATTGTTGTCGGACAATAAGTAAGCACAGGAAAAAAAGAAGCTTGCATCTTCAGTAACAGAAAATATATTTTCATTTTCAATCATGCAAAAAAAAAACCACTGGTTTTAATGGGACTTATATTAAAAGCAAGAATTTTGAATGCTCGAGACATTAAAATATATAAACTGTAAGGGTATCTCAACAGCAAGTATGCTTCAATATAATTAAGTATAAAAAAGAGTAAGTGTCACACCATTTAATCTGCTAATATATATTTTACTAGGCATAAACTGTATTTAGGCTAGTTCAGGGGAAAACATTTAAAAATTGTATGGCTGTTAGGGGAATGTGATGATAAAAACACACATTTGAAAAAGCAAGAAAGTTATATTAAAAGGTGATGTGTTTCATATATATGGCTCAATTGTGAAGAGATCCATTAAACTGAAGAAATTGTTTTTGCAAATTTGTTACTGATATTTAGAGTATCTAGCAAATATATGATTCTGCAAATTATGATTTACAGATAGGAGACAAGGTGATAAACAAAGTGAGATCAGGAGTTAATACCTAACCCCATTAACGCTGGTCTTTGCATTCCACAGAGAACCAAAAGAAAAAATAGGAAAGAGGCATGAGCAAAAAACAATGTGGGAAGGAAAAAGGTCTATCAACTCTCAGAGCCTATACACTTTTATAAGATAACAGGTATTACAGACACTCTTTTATTATTTGTCTGCTAATATTTTCAGCTACAAACCGTTTTGTCTAAAGACTAGACTGGAAGAATAAATGTAACTAATGTATGAGTAGACCTCAGACTCATACCAGAGACAGGTATTTTGTTCAGATTATGCCAGACCTCCATCCAGCTATTAAATTTTTTTGCTAGAAGCTAAGAATTTGAACTATTTTTCCAACTGCTTTCAGAATCTCTGAGAAGCCAACATAAGCACCATTCAGAACATTAAACAAATGAATGAACATCATCCGGTAAATACAATGGTGAAATATCCTGTTAGAACAAGTTGTTACAGCAGTTCTTCCACTTCAGTGCTGTGTTTGGTTGAGGATTTCTCCCCATACATGACCAGTGATGCAGACTTTGTTTAAACAATTCCATTGTAACCATATCAGAACTGTATCCAATAATTACATACTAACTTGCTATTCTGTAGAACTAAACTGCAACTAAGTATATTGGCATCTTATTTTCATCCTAATTTTACCTCCTTTTAAAAAACAAAACAAAAGCTCTAGTGACAATATATGCAAGAATCATTCTAAGTGAGTTCCATGTTAGTTTACTGGAATCATTATGAAGATTACTGGAAATGAATAATTATGAGTGGCTAACAATTAATAACATTAGCTATATACAATTTCCCTAAACTGATGAGAGCATTGCCCTCTGCCTCCATCCATCTCTCTCTCTCTCTCTCTCTCTCTCTCTCTCTCTCTCTCTCTCTCTCTCTCTCTCTCTCTCTCTCTCTCGACTGCATTCATACACTGGTAAAAGCATCATGTTTACAGTCAATTTTCAAGTTGCAATGTTTTGGGATAAGGAAGCTAAATACAAAGTTTGTGGTTGGTTTTAGTATGTTTGGGGTAATTTTCAGACAGGAAACTGCCCAGAAATCACCTAGGAAAAGTTAAATTTTGTCCAGACTGTTGTGAGAAGTTCCAACAAGTTTTTCAGGGGGGCGGGCTGTGGCACAGGCTGGTTAGTAGCCAGCTGGAATAAATCAATATGACCAAGAGGTCATGAGTTTGAGGCCAGCCCATGTCGGAGTGAGCACCCGATCATTAAGATAAAAAAATAGCCCCGCTCGTAGCTGACCTAAGCAACCCAAAAGATAGTTGCATCTATCAAGTAGGAAATTTAGGTACCACTTATGTGGGGAGGCTAATTTAACTAATTTACGACACCATAAAAAACTGTCAAGCAGTGTTTGGAATTAGGAAGTAAGAAGTATCCAAGGACTCGGTGTCACAATGGATGATGAAGCAGCTGCTCTCCCTGTGGCCGGAATCAAACATACCCTCAGGAAGCTGGAAGCTGGAAAAGGTTAAATCGCCTCTGTGTCTGTGTCTCTATGTTCATATATTGAATGTTTGCCATGTATGTGTATATTGTAATCCGCCCTGAGTCCCCTTCGGGGTGAAAAGAGCGGAATATAAATACTGTAAATCAATCAATCAATAATCAATAATAAAAGTGGAGTTAATAGGCTGCATGTGACAAATAGGTCACACTTTATCCATCGCTATTTTAAAGTGCACCCTACACTGTAAGAACATTCAGAAATTTGAGAAGGCAGCAAGAGGCCAGGCATCTATAGATTTATTCCTAGAGTTCTGTTGATTTTATTCAACAGAAGCACTACTTCCCATTTCCCATATATTTAGCAAGGAGGTGGAGAAGATGATATTCCCAAGTGAAACCTGTAACTGATTTGTGGATAAGGGCAGTATTCTATTCATGAAAGTTATCATGTAGTTAGAGCAGGCATTGGCATCTGTTGCTCTGAAGTCATCAAAGAAGGAAGCCCAAGAAAGATCTCCACAGTTGTTTTACAATCAGTATCCTCACTTAATATATCAGTCCTGCCTATGTTGCAGAAGATGGAAACACTGCAGATGACTGGAGTAGAAAATAAGGGCAGAATTGTCACTCAGGCAAGAGAAGCTGTATATAAAAAAAATGGTTGTAGGGTTTAGAAAAGGCTCGAACCCTCTTACCTAAATCTACCTCTCTCTAACACAAAAACCTCAAACGTATCAAGATAATGCATTTCTGTAGCATGAAAAATAACAGTATATTTGAGGGAAAAATGCTTTACCACTATATCATTAACTCCTACAAAAGCATGCTGAAGAACCTATGATAGAACTAGTTTCATATTTCTCCAACTATTTTAATTAAAGAGCATTTAATCTCAGCTCCTGTATCAGAATTTATTGAGAAATTGAAAGCTATAAAGTTTAAAGTGCAATTATATCTGGGGCTTGTATATTAAAATATTTCAGAAGTCTACAGAATTATAGGTTAAGAGCCACATTTGCTTTCTTATTTTACCTAATATAATTTAACTAATTCTATTTATATATTCAATCAATATTAATTAGTAAATGCCTAACCAATAATTCACAGTACCAGTCATCCAACTAAAAATGAATCCTGAGTTATACTCAAAATCTAACTGGCAAAATCACACACAGAGAGAGAGAACTAACAGTAGTCAATGAGTGAAGGACATTACTATACTTCCTGAGGCAGAGAAGGGGAACATTTTGCTCTCCACATGTTGTTGCAGTGTAACTCTCATAACATTTTAGCTATGCTGGCCACAGGTGATGTGAGTTGCAGCTCAATAACATTTCAAGAGCCTCATGTTATCCATCTCTGCCCCAGTAGATTTCTTCAATACCAACAGATTCTGGAACCAATTTATAAAATTATCATGCTCATAATAGAAGTTGTTTTTATGATCAGCTTGTGCCAGACCCTTGCTTTTGCTAAGCAGATCCAATTATTAGTTTGCCAAAAGGAGATAGAATCACTAGAACTGAGAGGTTCTGCTCCAAGAAAACTAGAAAGGCCACTAAATAAAGCAGTTAGGTACCACTTTCTGAAACTAATAGCCACCACAAGCTCAAAAAGCATAAATCTTCTTTGAGACTTCAACTTACATGAGTGTAATTCTTTACACATCACACGGACATTACTTCTATGTAGCAATAATGTGTAAACTGTGTATTTATGTGTAATTCTGTCCATGGTGGGTAAGAGGGCCACACATGTGAGTTACATGAATATAACGTATATACATCACTTCAGGCCTTAAATAACATTGTGATTAATAGTCACTGATTTTGTTCTGTTGGGTAGGACTGAAATATCAGCTCTTCTGTATCCTCTAGATCAGGGGTACCCAAACTTTTTAAACAGGGGGCCAGTTTATGGTCCCTCAGCCTGTTGGAGGGCCAACCTATAGTTTAAAAAAAAACAACTATGGACAAATTCCTATGCACATTGCACATATCTTATTTTGAAGTAAACAAACAAAATGGGGAAAAATACAGCCTCGATGATGATGATGATGATGATATTGATAATGATGATGATAACAATAATAATAATAAAGAGGGTTGGAAGAGACTCCTTGGACCATTTAGCAAAGCACCCCCGACAGATGGCCACCCAGCCTCAATGTTGTTAATAATAATAATAATAATAATAATAATAATAATAATAATAATAATAATAATACATTACATAGCCCTAAACACTTGGGAAGTGTTCAACTTGTGATTTTATGATAAGAAATTCAACATCTATATCTTGTTTGCTGTGTTATACTGTGCTTTTGTGTCAATAATAATAACAATAACAATTATAATAATGAGGGTTGGAAGAGACCCCTTGGGCCATTTAGTCCAACCCCCCCCCCCCTTCTGCCTTTGTGCACCAAAAGCACTAGCAAAGCACCCCTTAATAACTAATTATTAATTAAATAATAATTAAAATAGCATTATAAACAAGCAAAGCTTTGGAAGGCGTGGGAGGAGGCGGGAAAGGTGTGCGCCTTTCCCTCCTCCCTTGCACTGCACGTGCCTTCCTCGGCAGAGGAGGAGGGAGCTGCCGCCATGGACAGACATTAGCCCCTCTATTTTCAAAGTGCCACACAAACCAATCACAGCATTCCGCTGAAGGTTCAGCCAATTGCTTCTCTAGACCATGTTGAAAGAGGTTTTAGCAAGATGACACATGAAGTTACAATTGAGGTAGAAAAGAATTCATGTATCTGATGTGGCAGAGTGATTTCCCCCCCCCCCCCCAGCACGCACACACTCACACACAATGTACTGTGAACCAGTTCCATATCTGTGCCAGATTATTACTGTATTGTGCCATATTATTACTGTACTTGGATTGTCATATTCAATCTGTTCCTGGATTATGGACTTCTTGTCTGGATGTTCCCAGATTAGGTAATCATACTTTGTCAGCTTTCACTCTCAACTGGGACGCCACATGGCTGCATATTGAGTCCTCTGCTTTACACTTTGCACACATATGATTGTATCCCCATTCACCATAGCAATATCATCACCAAATTTGCAAATGATACAACTGTGGTGGGGCTTATCTCTGAAGGGGATGAGTCTGCCTATTGGGATAAGGTGAATTGGCTGCTCTCATTGTGCAGCAACAATAATCTGATTTTTAGCATCCATAAGATCAAGAAGCTTATAGTGGACTACAGAAAGAACAGACTAGAAATCTAGCCCTTGTTCATAAATGGAGACCAAGTGGAGCGGGTGGCCAGTTTTAAGTTCCTGGGTGTCACTGTTAAGGAGAATCAGACCTGGGGCACCGATATGGCTGCGTTGTTTCAGATGGCCCAGCAGAGACTGTACTACCTGAGACTTCTAAGGAACCAACAACTGAATGAAAAACTTTCTACCACTGTGCTGTAGGGAGTGTTCTAACCTACTGCATTTAAGAATGGTATGGTAACTGCACAATAGCAGATAGGAAGGTGCTCCAAAGGGTCACCACTCCTGCCCTTGGTTGCCCTCTTCCTTCTTTGGAAGAACTTTATATGTCCTGGAGCCTTAAGAAAGCTCAGAGGATTCTTAAGGATCCATCTCACCCAGTACACCCATTTTGAATTATTACCATCTGGCAGATGGTACAGGGTGAAAAGACAAGGACAAACATACTGAGATATAGCTTTTATTCTAAAGTTGTGGCTATGTTGAACTTCATAGTTTTGCTTGAAATGAATAGAAACATTTACATTCCACTTATGTTAGATATCTTCTGTGACCCTGCTACCAGTGAGCATGAGATTTAATATGATGTTATTCTGCCCTGGTATCAAAGAGCAGTCTATCCTTTCCTCAGCAATCAACTATTTTGGTAGAAAAAGAGAAAGGGATGGCTGAAAAAGAACGGTTAGATATATATAGGCTCCAACGTCATTCACTATTAGCTTTGGGCTACCCACAGCAGGCATGAAGCCCCCAGCATATACCCAATGGTATATGGTCCTTAATAGGAAAAGGACTGCCCCCTCCTGTTGTAGACAATTGTCTAATGTGAAAAAACATTTGCCATTTAGAAACCTTTACCATTTATTTACTTCTTGCTGTGCCAATTAATTGGGCATTCAATTATCAACAATTATTAAGAAAACTGCATTTGTGGAAAATCAATAGCTACTTTTACAATGAAAACACCCTAGGAAAATAAAGCAGATGTTTTACTTTTTCTGGGAGCAATGCATAGGCACATACTTGTGGCTCTCATTTACACAGCAACACTGAATAACAACAGCAGGTAGTACCATGCTTAGACCCCTTAAAAATTTGCCAAATTACGTGAGCATTCAACATAACTGAACAAAATAGAATAAACTGGCTTCAAAGCCCAAGAAAACTACCTTTCCAAGCAAAAAGAAAGTCAATGAAAAATATTAGTTTCTACAAGCTTTTCTCAATGAACTGTGATAAAACAAAACTAGTAACAAAAAATGACCTGAGATGATAATGAATTACAGTTTTTTCAAATTTCAAAGTGAAAAAGTGGGAGTCAAATACTGTCATATTAGCTTATTTCAGCAATAGAAATGAGACTTAAATTTGAGATTTGATTGCTTATGAACATCAGAATTGAAAAATGTTGCAAATACCGTCAGTTATTGTGATGACTCATGGGCCTTGTAGTCCTGCTCATGACATTGTAATGCCTGATGAAGAAGAAAACTTGGGTTTTTTACCTTCCCAGTCAGAACTGGAATCTTCTCAGCCAGATCTTTCCCAGGCAGATCTGGGAACCTTGCACCTGCAAGAAAGTTGTGTCCCAGAAGTATGTCAAACAAACCCTGAGCCTACATCTCCCGTGTTCTCTCGCCATGAGTTTTGTAAACAACAGAGGGGTTTGGAAGCAGCTTCGCGCAGGAGTGCTAGAATAGCAGCTAAGAATGTAGCCAATTAAGCCTGCTTTTCGTGAGAATCTTTAAGGAGTCAAACATCTGGTCTCAGAGTTTAGCTTTCGTTTCTGGTTCCCAGAGAACTGCTTCGGCGGGAAAGTTAGACTCTATATAGGTGTTTTACCCGCGAATTAACTTCGCGGAGTCAATTCGTCAGCCTCCGGAGCGAGTTGTGTCTGGACAGCGCGCTCCGTTTCAAGCCTCGTTCCTGCTCAAGCCTTGTCCTTGTTTCCAGCCTTCGCTCCTGTTTCCCAGCCTTTGTTTACCTACGGACCTTGCCTTGTTTCCCAGGACTAAACCTTGCCTAGTTTCACGGATTTTACCAAGTTATTCCACGGACCTAGTTCTTGTTCCTCGTTACCTTGTTCCACGATTCAAGCCTTGTTTCAAGTATCAAGTTATTTCCTAGCCTTGCTCAAGTTTATGGACTAAAGGACCTTGTCATCTCCCCTCACTTTGCCTGGCAAAGTGAGTGTTTCGGTTATTGGATTACAACTTTGGACCTTAATATTTCATATTGGACATTGCTTTTTTGGACTAATTTTGACCTTTCCTGAAAGGTCTGCTTCTGGACTAACTTTTACATCTGCTTTTATTAACTTTATATATTTCCTTAATAAAGATATTAGATAGAATCTGGCCTCTGCGTATGGTTATTGGTGCTCTGTTGCCTGGGTCGTGACAGTTATTTAGGGGGTGTTGCTACTGTAACGTTTTTCTTTCTCAGATCAACAAATTATTTATACACCAATTAATTGCAAACAGAATATTTTATTATTAACATTTGAAAGGCAGTCTATATATATAAAAGGAGAATGGCATCGCTCCACCGGGCAAAACAACAAAACTAAAGGCCCCCCAACCTAGGAAATTGACAACACAACCCCTCATCCATGTCTCTACGTTCTTACAAACAAACTACACATCCCTAACCTCCATGGGGCCAAAAAACCCCCAAAATCCGGAATGCACCCCTTTGTGACCCACCTTGATTGACACTAAACAGCCTTTCAGCTTCAAAGCCAGGCTGCCTCCTAGGCCATAGTAAAAAAACAAAAACAAAAAAAACACCACTTCAGTGTGAATTTTAAACCATTGTGTAGAAGGGGCCTCATATAATCCTGTTCCAGGCAAATCATATAACATTATCAATATAATGTACTAGCTGTGCCCGGCCACGCGTTGCTGTGGCGAAGTCTGGTGGTCTGGGAAATAAAGTATTGAGGAATTGGTGGTAGTTAAGGTCAAGGGTCAAGGTTTTCCCCAGACATTAAGTCCAGTCGTGTCTGTCTCTGGGGGTTGGAGCCGGCGTTGTCCGTAGACTCCTCCAAGGTCATGTGGGATGACTACATGGAGCGGCGTTACCTTCCCGCCGGAGCAGTACCTATTGATGCACTCACATTTGCATGTTTTGGAACTTCTGGGTTGGCAGAAGCTGGGGCTAACAGTGGGGGCTCTCTCCGCTCCCCCAATTCAAACCTGTGGCCTTTCGGTCCAGAAGTTTAGCAGCTCAGCGCTTTAACACGCTGCGCCATCAGGGGATATTATTTCCTAAAGGTTGTGAATATACAATATTTCTGATTGGTTTTTTTTGTTTGTTGGAGGTAAGTATGAATGCTGCAATTAGGAAAAATGATTAGGATGTAATGGCCTTGCAGCTTTAAAGCCTGGCTGTTTCTTCCCTGAGTGAATTTTTTGTTGGGCGGTGTTAGCTGGCCCTGATTGTTTCCTGTCTGGAATTCCCTTGTTTTCAGAGTGGTGTTGTTTGCGATATTTTATGTGCTTCTACTGTCTGTGGCCCTGAGAAAACAGAGGATTTTCCAAACTTTGATGATGGGAATACTTTGTTGGGAGGTGTTAGCTGGCCCTGATTGTTTCCTGTCTGGAATTCCCATGTTTATTTCCTGTCCTGGTTTTAGAGATTATATTGTTCTGCATTATTCTATCCCAGTAATTATTTCATATTAAAGAAGAATCTCACTTATCCAACATTCGCTTATACAATTTTCTGGATTATCCAACGCAGTCTGCCTTTTCATAATCAATGTTTTTGTAGTCAGTGTTTTAAATTCATTGTGATATTTTAGTGGTAAATTTGTAAATACAGTACAGTAGAGTCTCACTTATCCAACATAAACGGGCCGGCAGAATGTTGGATAAGCGAATATGTTGGATAATGAGGAATTAAGGATAACCCTATTAAACATCAAATTAAGTTATGATTTTACAAATTAGCACCAAAACATCATGTTAGACAACAAATTTGTCAGAAAAAGTAGTTCAGTACACAGTAATGCTATATAGTAATTACTGTATTTATGAATTTAGCACCAAAATATCACAATATATTGAAAACATTGACTACAAAAATGTGTTGGATAATCCAGAACGTTGGATAAGCGAATGTTGGATAAGTGAGACTCTACTGTAATACTACATAGCATTACTGCGCATGCAACTACTTTTTCTGTCAAATTTGTTGTATAATATGATGTTTTGGTGCTTAATTTGTATAATGATTACCTAATTTGATGTTTAATTGGCTTTTCCTGAATCCCTTCTTATTATCCAATATATTTACTTATCCTGCCGGCCTGTTTATGTTGGATAACTGAGAGTCTACTGTATATTGATAATCTTAAATTATCTGCTCAGAACTGGATTATCTGAGGCCCCTTCTTCACAGCTGTATAAAATGCACACTGAAGTGGATTATATGGTAGAGTGGAGTCAAGATAATCCAGTGCAAAGCAGATAATATAAGATTATAAATGGGTAATATAGCTGTGTGGAAGGGCCTTGAGTCTACACTGCCATATAATCCAGTGCAAATTAGATAATCTGTGGAAGAGGCCTAAGTGAGGCCTAAATCTGCCTGTCCCCTAACTGAACCCTGGCTGTCCCTTGGCTGAGTGGGTTGCTAGGAGACCAAGTGGGCAGAGATTAGCCCTCTAAACTGGCAGCAATTGGATAAAAACAATTATTGCTCTCCCTCTAATTAGGACTTTATTTTTCTTTTTTTGTTGTTGTATCAACCCTGAGGCGTGGATGATGGGTTGTGTTGTCAAATTTCGAGGTTGGGGGGCCTGTAGTTTTGTTGTTTTGTCCGCTGCCCTGATGCCATCACCCTTTTATATATATAGATAATAATTACTGAGCTCTAATAACAATACACAACAATATAATCTCTAAAATCAGGACACTAAATAAACAACAACACTCAGAACACAGGGGAATTCCACACAGGAAACAACCAGGCCCACCTAACACCTCCCAACAAAGGATTCCCTCACGCAGGAAGCAGCCAGGCTTCGAAGCTACAAGACCATTCAATGCTAAACAACTTAAATAATCACACCCAGCTAACACGTCCCAGTAAAGGATTCTTCCAAGTACTAACCAGGCAGACTTTGAAGCTGCATGCCTATTCAATGCTAATCAAGGAGATCCATGGCAACACCTGCCTCAACCAGACAACAGTTCTTTCTACCACACTGCATGTTATTCCACACATATATCAACCCCTTTGTGGCCCACCTTGATTAACACTGAACAGCCTTGCAGCTTCAAAGCCAGACTTTGGAAACCACGAGGCTACTCCATCTCATTCAACCTGGCCTAGCAAGGATACCCTATGTAAAAAACGGCCAGGCTTTCAAGCAGCGAGGCTATTCACTGCAATTCCAATTGGCCACAGCAACGCGTGGCAGGGCACAGCTAGTGCCTACTGAAATTATGAATGAAAACCAATTTCAAAGTCATGTGCACACAACCACAGAACTAACATTCTAAGGTTCTAAATTTTGGTCTAAATAGTAGTCAACTACTCAATATAATATCTGTACAACATATGGACCACACTATACTCTAAAGAGCCTTATAAAGACAACCTTTTGTATTGGAATTAAGAATGCAAGGCATGTAAAACTTGTGATAATACCAAGGTCAAGACACCTTAAACATTTACTTCATTAACTTAGTTTCAAGGAAATACTGTGTGAAAATACAATCTTGCATATGAAAGATCAATCACCACATCTCAAATCAGAGGGCATAAGGTTCCCTTTTTAGCATGTAAAGAGGCTGACATCCTTTATATTAATTTTGGAAACATACATTCGTTCCTTTGCATCCTGAAGACTTCACAGTTTTAATTTGTTCAGTATTCAGGGTTGATTCAATGCAAGTTTCTTTTGTGAAATGCGGTATATGGTACGTATGCCACTGTTGTCCCCAGAAAGATACTAGTCCCAGTGTCTTGGGCTGCACAAGAGTTCCTTCTATCAAAGGATTGATTTACAGTTTTATGAGGACATGCCATTTTTGGCCAACCCCCCCCCCTCCTCATCTGAAACAATGGCAGGATGTAGCTTCCTGCATTTTCCATGTTCTTCTCATCTATTTTAAGAGATTTGGGAGTGATAATTTTAATTTAATCATTCCTCTTGAAAAATTGCAAGAGCAATTTACACTTTCAGACTTTTTTTTTACACCAAAGTATTCTGAAACAATTTAGGTTGGAAAAGGCTTCAGCAGCTATTAAAAGATGTAGGTATACCTTGTTGGTATCTCCTTCCATGAACAATTCTCTTTGCTGCCTCAAAATTGTTCCAGAGCACTCATGGAAATTTCTCAAAAAGTGGCTTTTCCTGAAGACAACATAGGGAAAATGGTAGGACTGCCTTTCTTCCCACTAGCAGTTTGCTCAAAGAGAGTTCTACCTGCTGGAATAAAAGCTTGATCCAATTAGATATCATTTCTTTAAATATTACCATGTTTAGCAATAACAAAAGGATACATGAATTTGAAATCTAAAGGAGAAAATTCTCAGCATCTGTTTAAATGTTTCTGTTTACCTCAGAGAAGCCTGTTTTATCTACTTCCAATAATTAGTTCATAGGTGTTACAGAGTCAAAACGTAACAGTCTTAAGATAGCAGTAACAAGGAAGAAACATACAAGGAGTTACATATGCCCACGAGCCGTGTCGACAATTCATGTTTCCTTTAACAGCCACTTAATTATGTTAATGTGTGAGATCTTTTACATTTTCAGATTTTTAGTGTTTAAGAGTATACATACATTTCATTATTATCTTAATAGAATCATAAATATGTATTACAAGAGTACATAACCATGAAGCACGTATCAAAAATTTGGAAATTCTGTTTATCTCCATTTCTCGTAGTTATTATTTTTATTGCTAAATAGATTGCTCAACCATGAAGATAGAACCAATTATGAAATAATGAAGACAAAAAATGGGAGATAAGAAAATTTAAAACTGTTCATCATCTAGTCTACACCCAGACGTTCACATCAAATTTACCATGATGTTATTTTTAGATAAGTCCCTTTCCACACTATTAAATAAAGCTTTCAACTAAAGTAAAAGTTGAAAAGTAGAGCCTTCTAAGTGACAGGATAAACTTTTTAAAAAATAATTAAATGACTACAGAATGACCGTGACCTTTAACACCCTATGCAGTTTAGGTCAAGACTATCTGAAAGACTGTATCTCCCTATTCTGACTTGACAGAGGAAGGCTTTCTCTAGGTCCCACCATCATCACAGGCTAGATTAGTAAAGTCACAAGATAAGAGCCTATTCAGTGGCTGCTCCCACCCTCTAGAACTCCCTTCCATGGGAGGCCAGTCTGGCCTTATTTCTACTTTCCTTTTGCAGGCAAGTGAATAATTGGTTTATTTAAGCAGGCTTTTAATGTATAAGAAGGAGTAGCTTTTTATTGGACATGTTTTTATATCATTTAACTTTTATATGTTTTAATTGATTTTAAAATGTACTATATGATTTTAATTGTTTTATATTGTGTACTATGTTTTTTAAACTTGTTGTTTTGTAAGTTGCCTTGGGTTCTACTCTGGGAGAAAGGCAGCATATAAATAAAATAAATAAATAAAGATCCTATTGAAGAGCCAGAAAGTTATAGTGATTTGAGTTTTGAACTAAGGCTCTGGGAGACCAGGTTCAGATCCTCAGTCAATCATGGAAACCTATTGGGTAACATTCTCTGAGCCTCGATAAAAGGCATTGGCAACATTCTGAAAAAAGCTTGCCAACAAAACCCTATGACAGATTTGCCGTGGGTTCACCATAAGTCATAAATGACCTAAAGGTATACAGTAATAATAACAACAACAACCCTATTGTCACACTTTCCATAGACTGATGTTTTTTGACACACAAACAGCACATTCTCCTCACAAAATGTGAAGGGACTTGAGAGAAAAATCTGGATCCAAATACAGAATTCTACTTCAGCAACTCTACTTCCTGCCTCTCTTCCATAGTGCAGGTCTATGTATCTAATATGGAGGGATCGAGGGAAAATAATTTCAGTAATGGTTTTGTAATTGCCTCCTTTAGACATGCTGGAACTCTGGCTTGTTTTAGTGAGGCAATAACCACTCCCTCTACACACTCAAATAAGCCTCTTCTGGCTTTTTAATAAACCAAGAAGAGGAATGGTTTCATACACTGCCTCATTTCTTTCATCATTATGAGTTCCTTAGAAAACCTGTATTATTTTGACTCTACTTTGTTAGAGGAGATGCTAAGGAACTTTTGTGTCCACAACCCTGGTCATTGTCCCATTCCAGAGGTAACCAAGACTTTGACACCTGCCACAAGAACACAAAAATTACCTTCCAAGTCAGCAGGAAACTATCCAAGAGTCATGATGAAGCTATTTAAATCCATAAGTCTCCTAGG
Source organism: Anolis carolinensis (assembly GCF_035594765.1). Classification (NCBI taxonomy): domain Eukaryota; kingdom Metazoa; phylum Chordata; class Lepidosauria; order Squamata; family Anolidae; genus Anolis; species Anolis carolinensis. The sequence goes on along the minus strand of NC_085841.1, from coordinate 270,660,312 downwards.
GCAGACCACCTTCATGGGTCTCCCATCCATGCAGAGATTTTGAGTCCAGGCAAGTATAGCACCACCACCACAGTAGTGATCTGTCCATGACAACAGTTCTATAGACAGCTTGTCCAATCTTAGATAACTATCATAACCCAGCAAAGAAAATGAAGTCCAAAGTAGAGCCACATACCACATGGCATAGTATCATGGCAGACATGTAGCCTCGAGCCTTTCCCATCAGGACTTTCCCCAACGTAGATGATGTAGCCCCCCTCCCCTTATTTCTTTGCATACTTCAATCTTATTGTGACAATAGCAGGATGAAGGGGCTTACAATAGTAACTAAGAACATGTCATTTAAATTAAATACAATTAAAACTTTATTTACTATATTTATACAATGCCTGTCAATAAATACTTGACTATATGTGCCATACTAATGTTTTTTTTTAAATGTATAAGACAAAAATCATAAAATTAGCTAAACAAGTATCTCCTTTTCCCAATACTCTAAATGACAAAACTAACTTCTATAGATGGATCTTTACTACTGAACTCTTCCTAGGTTTTATGCCTGGATAAGGGCATTCCAGGAAAAAACCTGGATAAAAAATAAAATAAAAAGGGGGGGGGGCACTCACACTCCAAAACAATCAACACTTCCTTTTGCACATCAGAAAAGATACTCAATTTCAAACATTTGATTTAAATGAAGAGTAAGAAATTTCTGCATATCCAAGATGTCACTTAAATGTAATTCACCTCACTCCACAATATTGACCAAGTTAGTTGGACCCAATGATATGTGAATTCAAGAAATTCTGGATGACTCCAGGTTCAACAACCCTACGACAATCAGAAACTGAACACTTTTACTTCCTGATTATCAGCCTAGCATGCAAAGGTAACACTTCCTGCAATTAATGGAACCTAACTATGTCTACAACTGGAATGGTATGTGTACTGTAGATAAATAAACAATATTTAGCTATTGTTCCAACTTGGTAGCATAAGAAAAATATACAAGTAAAATATATCCATTAAAACAAACCATAAAGACAATGCTACATAATGGCAAATAAAATGACAGCCTTCAACCCAAAAAAAACATTCATAAGAACACTAATTTTAAACATGACGTGATAATAAAATACTATTTGAATAAATAAACAAATCATGGAGGGGGGGATTTTTACACCAGAGGCTAATGTATTTTTACTGAAATGTGCAAAAGAGTTAAACACTGTTATTCATTTTATGGCACATGGTATATCTGAATTTACAACATATTGTAAACGCATTTGTATTTACTTTAGATGAACAGGGTGAGGCCGTCAATAACACTTCTAACACTAAAACTATTAATGCCACATTTTAAATATCAATACAGTAGAGTCTCACTTATCCAAGCCTCGCTTATCCAAGCCTCTGGATAATCCAAGCCATTTTTGTTGTCAATGTTTTCAATATATCGTGATATTTTGGTGCTAAATTCGTAAATACAGTAATTACAACATAACATTACTGCGTATTGAACTACTTTTTCTGTCAAATTTGTTGTATAACATGATGTTTTGGTGCTTAATTTGTAAAATCATGACCTAATTTGATGTTTAATAGGCTTTTCCTTAATCCCTCCTTATTATCCAAGATATTCGCTTATCCAAGCTTCTGCCGGCCCATTTAACTTGGATAAGTGAGACTCTACTGTATATAAAAGGTCAGTTCTTGCAGAGTACACATATTCAAAGCATCCAAACTCAAAATTCCTGAGAAATTCTCTGAAATGTTCCACAAATATTTAAATCCAAAAGGAAGATATATGTACATAACAAAAGCTGCCACGATCCTTTTTCTCATGCTCCAGCTACCAACTCAAAGCATTAGTACATGAAATCAGGTACAATCCCAGGTACAAGAGTTCAAGTGATCATATTCTTATCCTAATACAGCCATTCACCTTCATAATTATTTTTTGTATTTAACAAGAAACATTTGTTCATAGACTATAAAGTTGCATTATAACTGATATAGAAAAGCAAAACATGTGTAGCCCATGCTTCCATTATTTCAGCCACTACAGCTTTAAAACACACAAAGTTTTCTAACAGATATTCTTTTGATGTTTATTTATATGAAATAAGAAATATAATTTCAACAGATAACCTGTAATTGCTTCCAAGGTTCAAATGTGCAACATAGTTTGCTCTCTGACTTAGGAAAGAAAACATTAAACATTCACCTTGTTCCCTTGAGATAATGTATAGAATTGCCAACATGAAATGCATGAGCATATCCAGTTACGCATTCAAATGACTGGGCTTCAAAGTTTTGTAACTAAACTCGAAGCTCCAGCCATTTGGATTTGCAACTGGATATGCTTATACAAACTTTAGCAGTATATTATTTCTTGTGACAGAAGATTGTCCTTTCATCCAAAATTTATGTATGAGGTCACACAGGCCACAAAGGCTACAACCCTACATTGTTAAACCTTCCAAAAACAATGAAATATTTCAAAGGTTTGCAAGTGAAAGCTACTCGGTATTTTAAATTCTATGATCATATGGTTTTCCTACAAGATGGATATTTATTGAACTTTAATTTAGCTGAACATTAGTTTATGTCATGAAACCTCCTATAAATCTTTCTAAAAATATAGGTTTATGGGTACACAAGGTGGCAGACTTTTTAATTTAAGCTGCTTGTAAAGATTTGAAAGACACTGGATAGCAATGGAAATTCCTATCAGTACCATTTTTTCTTTTCATCATTTATATTTTTGGGCTCTTGCTGTGTTTGAGGCTGATATACTAAGAGATGAGAAGCTGACAATGAATCAACTGTTTCATTAGTTTGTGAAAATTAGGGTATCCACACATAGCAGTGAATCAATACAAAGTAAATTCATCTATCAGGCTGTCTGGCATTTCTTCATAGTTGAGGCATGTTATTGCTCGATATCTGTCACCTCTTAGACTTTTAATGGTACTGCCACTGGCAAGATTAAATAAGTTGCAAACACTGTCAGTTCCTAGAAACCCTATATTTTCCAGTGTGCAAGAAATAAAATCCTTCACATAATGACATTCCCATATGACAATCTGACTACTACCGGTAAGCTAGCATTTGCCATTTTTATATAAAACAGCACAAATTACCATTTTTCCAAGTTTTATGACACAGATACAACATGTATGTAGAGAAGATCCTAAAGGGCCCCAGCAATGGTGCCTTCTGGACAATAAAACCAACTGTCATTTTCAGCTAGAGAAGCCATCCCAATCTGAGTATAAAGACAGTTACAAAAGAGACAACTATGTTACATAGTTTCAGCATGAAAAGAAAAGATGAGAATGAGGGGAAGAAACTAACAGCACCTTTAAGATTAATTTATTTTAGCATACACTTCCATGGATATCAATCCACTTCTTCAGATGTGTTGTTGTAGTCACTGATATTTAAGCAGTTATACAGTTGTGGAAATGGGATAGAAATGAAAACACAAATCTATGCATATATATTCAGAATAAATCCCACTGGATTCCACTGGACTTCATTTCAAATACACACGTATCTGCAGCTAGCAAAGACTTAAATGTTGTTTTTAATAGCTTGATAACTGTTGCTAGCTTTCTATTGATCAGAAGAAAAGAAGTACAGTAGAGTCTCACTTATCCAACATAAACGGGCCGGCAGAACGTTGGATAAGTGAAAATGTTGGATAATAAGGAGGGATTAAGGAAAAGCCTATTAAACATCAAATTATGTCATGATTTTACAAATTAAGCACCAAAAATAATGTTTTACAACAAATCAACAGAAAAAGCAGTCCAAAAGACGGTAGCATTACTATATTTATGAATTTAGCACCAAAACATCGTGATATATTGAAAACATTGTCTAAAAAAATTGGCTACTAACATTGACTACAAATAAAGATAGAATGACATAAAATGAACTTAAAGTAAAAACTTTGTTGGAAATTACATCCATAAAAAGTTCAATCCTTGCTGCCTAGAGAAACAGCTGTGGATTGGGGTGGGAGGCAAACTGCGTTGGATAATCCAGAACATTGGATAAGTGAATGTTGGATAAGTGAGACTCTACTGTAATTGTAATAATTTCTTGATATTATTATTATTATTATTATTATTATTTATATCCTGCTTTTTTCTCCATAAGGAGATTCAAAGTGGCTAACATTAAAAGCTTTACAATACAATATAAAAATACAAAAATATAAATATTAAAACAGTATTAAACATCATTAATATTAAAAAACAATTTAGATTAAATCCATAAAAAAACCACAGCAGCCCCTGACATGATGTTAAAAATCTTCTTCTTTAAAAGCCTGCCAGAATAAAAAATTTTAGCCTGCTCCCAAAAGGACAGCAGGGAGGGGGCCCACTGTTTCCTGTGTAGGGAGTTCCAGACTCGAGGGGCAGCTACTGAGAAGGTCCCCTCTCTTGTTCCCACCAACTGAGCTTGAGATGGAAGTAGAACTGAGAGAAGGGTCTCTCCTGAAGATCTCGGGGCCTGGGCAGGTTTGTACAAAGGGATGCAGTCAGCCAATGAAAGCCTGTATTTCAAATACCTTTAAAGTATTTTAACTTTTATGTTATGTTTAATTTTAACTTCTGAAGATATCATCTTCATGACACTGAATACAAAAATGCAACAGATTTACAGGAGCAGTACAAATACACTTTTTAATTCCCAATTTAAACAGGTTTAGAGCAAATCACACTTTAATATGTGGGCAGGAAGGCTAGCAATCTAGTAAAGCTTCAAACATGTTGCTTTTATTAATTAAAAATTAAAAATCAGGAAGGCGGACCCAAGGAAATTTATCTTTGTTGTTACTGGGATCATCTTTTTAAGCAACAAAAATAAAATGTAAAATAAACAATAAAATAACAAAACAAAGTAAATTAAAGGTGGTAGGAAATGAATGAGGGGAAAAACTGATTGATTTATACTATATTTCATGGTAGTATGGGGGGGAGTAGCAGAACTCCCAGGGAAACTGCTTTTGGTACATGGAGAATTTGGTATAAAATGCATTGGCATATGTATACTGTATGTTGTGATTATATTGTCTGTTTTGATAAGGCCAATTGGCTGATAAATAAAAAATCTTTTCAGGCATTGGAATATGATAAAAAGCACAGTATCCTAGTAAACCAGCTTTTAAAAAAGAAAATTAAAAAGCATTTCAACACAAACTGGCAACCACCTTTTTAAACAGTCACATTCCTGGTATGATAATCCAACAGCATTTATTCCACATACTAAATCCATTTCCATTACTTGGGGCATTCAAGTTATCTTTAAATTGTCCCAAATTTTCTTCCTTTCACAGCTCATGGGAACAGATGAGGTATTTTAAAGTAATACTATATACTGTACAGGTGTACTAAGCTACTGTAACTCTGCACCACTCGTATCTTTCAAAGTATTTGTTGTGGTGACATCCTAACCTTTCACATTTAAGGGCTCAGGGCAGGAATTCTTTCCTTTAGCTAATAATCCAAAACAATTTGTTAATCTCCCTCAATTTTTTAGAATGTTATTCATATACAAATGTGCTTGTCTCATCTCTAATCAAATAAAAAAAACAACAAAGACATGTTTCTGACAGAGTGGAAGACAGAATTAAAGACCACAAGAATTACAATGAGCGAATACTGTAATAGTTGCCTATTAGTTATTTGGCTCAAGAACAACATTCCCACTGTTTTCAAAACACAGCCGGAAAAAAGAGATTCTCAAAAGATACAAAACAAGAAAAACAGTTAGTGTCACAAATGTTACTTCGCTTAAAGATAATGCCACAGAAAAGCTACAAGAATACGAAGACAGAATCTATTTTTCCATGAAACAAAACCACTGTCAGAACTGGTATACATTCGAAGTGCTAAAACTGTGATGCTGCCCCTGCTTTTTTGCAAAGCTATTTATATTTTCAGTACACCTCATAAAATATACACAATGATCCACTGCATGCATTTCTACAAAACAAAACAAGCCACTGTCAAAACTCATATATTAAATCATGATGCTGTCACTTTTCTGCAAAGCTGTTTATATCTTGATTACGCCTCATATAAATACCCACAGTATAATAGATTTGTGACTGTTTTACGTGCTCTAAACGCCTAATGCCCAGGACAAGGTGACAATCTTTCACACCTTAAAATGCCATTGGTTTGCCTTGGAGCGACCTCTTTGCTGCCGCCACCGTTCATTCAACTCACTCAGCAGCAGGCAACAGGTTCCAGCCAGTGTGTTAGTAAGACACGCAGCCAAGTTTGCCTGACATTCAGCCAACCTCTCTCACTCACTACAGCACCACGGAAATCCAGGAGCAATGTAAACAGCCACAAAGGTGAAACTTGGCGACGGAAGCACTGCGATGATTAAAACAATTTCGAGAAAGAAAAAGAAAAAGAAAAAGCTCCACACCAAAGTGCATAGATTCTTATTATGTTCCTGCTCATGCAACAGGCGCGTTTTCCCTCCAGAATCCCAAATCACTTTGAAAAGAGGGTAACCCCCCCCCCCATTGGATGTATCATCCACTCTCTTGAAAAATAAGTTTAGTGAAAATCAAGAGGTGTTTTCCCCCCTCAGACAAACAAGACCGTACATGAGAAAGCGAAGGGATTACTTCCTTCTAGCTACCTATTCCAGCACACGCACACACACACACACACAGGAGCCTGAGATAATGTAAAGAGGTTGAACACTTGGGTGAAAAATCAGGAGGTGCCCCCCCCCCCCCCCAATCAGACAAAGAAGTGTGAAGAGAAGAGCACTTCCTTCTGGCTATCACCTCTTCCCCACAGGGATGGGATACTCACTCAATGAAGTAACTGGCTCCTTCTTCTGAGAAACCCTCCTCCCATCCACGGGGAAGGTCTGGAAGGAAGGAGGAAAAAAGAAAGAAAGAGGGCGGGAAGAAAGTGGGGAAGAGGAGAAAAGGGGGGGGAGAGAAGTGAGGTCTTTCTTTATGGTAAATCCGAGCCACACAAAGGTCGTTATCTTCAGCCCACCCCCCGCGCCGCCCTTTCTCTGTTCCCCTGAGAGAAGAAAGGCGAGCACAAATCCCAGGCGGCGGGGAAGGGAGAGGAGGAGGGCAGCCCCCTCGTTCCCAGTGAGAGGAAAGGGGTCCAGGGCGAAGGGATAGGGGTTAGGGGCTCCCACCTGAGCGGATCATGTGTCCAGAGTTGACGGGCTCTCCGGTGCGGGGGTGCAGCCAGGTGGTGGCGCGCGCCAGGTCGCTAAAGAGGAGGAGGAGGAGGAGAGGCGAAAACATGCACCTGTTAGTCAGTCAGTCAGTCAGTCCGAGAGAGAGTGAGTGGCGCCTCTTGTGAGGCGGGCAGGAAACAAGGCAAGGAGGACAGCCTCCCCCCTCACAAACACTCCCTCCCTCCCTCCCTCCTTACTCGATGAAGAAGACGCGGCCGTCTCGACAGACGCCATAAGACCAGTGCTCAGGTAGAGTGTCCCGCCCCACCGCCGCCTCAGCCGCTTCAGCCTCCGCCGCCGCCATGTTCGCCGCCCTGCGCGCCTCCCGCTCCTCAGAGAGAGAGAGAGAGGGGGGGGGAGGGCGCGCGCCTCTCCTTGGTGCCCCGCGCGCCTCCGCAGCGCCCCCAACAGGCCACGCGGGGAACGCGCGCGGCGCCATCAATAATAACTTTGTTTATATTCCGCTCTATCTCCCTCAAGCAGGCATGGGCCAACTTGGGCCATCCCGCCAGGTGTTTTGGACTTCAACTCCCACCATTCCTCACACCCTCAGGCCCCTTCCTTTCCCCCCTCAGCCGCTTAAGTCAAAACAGCAAACATGAGAAGGTTACTTCTTCCCTTGTAAAAGAGAGGTGGGAAGTATGCTGCCCTCAAAAATGTGATTAGACGGTAATGCCCAGCAGCCCAAGATTGTATTGCCAACAGTGGATGATATGGGTGTTGCAGCCTAGCAATATTTGGAGGGCAGCCCTATTAGCATCCCATTCATGACTAGTGCTCTGATGATTTGTGAATCTTCTCTTGAAACCTCTTGATTCCAACTTTGATTAATCTCTATGGTACAATCATATACAGTACTATCTGTGGTTTTAATGAATATGATATCCCTCTGCTCTCTTTCTCCAAATAATTGTTGATTGTCATCAAGTGAATTTTAATTTATGGCAACCCTATGAATTAGGAGCCTCCAGTGGCGCAATGGATTAAACCCTTGTGACTGATGACTTGAAGGTTGGGTTGCTGACCTGAAGGTTTCAGGTTCAAATCCAACCCAGGAAGAGATGAGCTCCTGTCTGTCAGCACCAGCTCCATGCGGGGACATGAGAGAAGCCTCCCACAAGGATGGTGAAAACATCAAAAACATCCGGGCATCCCCCGGGCAACGTCCTTGCAGATGGCTAATTCTCTCACACCAGAAGCGACTTGCAGTTCCTCAAGTCACCCCTGATACAAAAGAATGCCCTCCAAGTTTGTTTTGGACTTCAACTTCCACCATTCCAGGCCTCAGGCCCCTTCCTTTCCCCTCTCAGTTGCTTAAGGTTACTTCTTCCCTTGTAAGAGAGGTGGGAAGTATGCTGCCCTCAAAAATGTGATTAGCCTGTAATGCCCAAGATAGCATAGTCAATAGTGGTTAATATGGGTGTTTCAGTATTTGGAGCAATATTTGGAGGGCTGCACTATTAGCATCTCATTCTTGACTAATGCTGTGATGATTTGTGAATCTTCTCTTGAAACCTGTTGATTTTAACTTTTATTAATCTCTATGGCACAATCATATACAATACTACAGTAGAATCTTGTTTATCCAACTTAAACGGGGTGGCAGAACATTGGATAAGCAAAAATGTTGAATAATAATGAGGGATTAAGGAAAAGCCTATTAAACATCAAATTAACTTATGATTTTACAAATTAAGCACCAAACATCATGTTTTATAACAAATAGACAGAAAAAGCAGTTCAATACATGGGAACGTTATGTAGTATTTACTGTACTTATGAATTTAGCACCAAAACATCTCAAAGTATTGAAAACATTGACTACAGAGACACTTACTGCTAAAAATTTACTACAAATAAAGATAGCATTGCATAAAATGAACTTACAGCAACAGCATTTTCAGAAATTAAATCCGTGAAAATTTCAGTCCTGTGAAGATTTTTTAAAATCTGCTGTCTTTGCCTAGAGAAACAGCTGTGGAGCCAGGCGGAAGGCAGACTGCGTTGGATAATACAGAACATTGGATGAGCAAAGGTTGGATAAGTAAGACTTTACTGTACCTGTGATTTTAACGAACATGATATCCCTCTGCTCTTTTTCTCCCAATTACTGTTGTTTGTCATCAAGTGAATTTCAGTTTATGGCAACTCTATGAATGAGAGACCTCCCTGCCACTCTGTTCAATCAACAGCCCTGTTGTGGAACCATGGTAGCACAATGGGTTAAACCCTTTTGCTGGCTGATGGTTGACCTGATGGTTGCTGGTTTGAATCCGTGAGACAGGGTGAGCTCCCGCCTGTCAGATCTAGCTTGCAGGGACATGAGAGAAGCCTCCCAGCTAACACACCCAGGCATTCCTGGGCACTGTTTCTATAGACCAGGCATAGACAAACTTCGGCCTCCAGGTGTTTTGGATTTTAACTCCCACAATTCCTAACAGCCTACCGCTATTAGGAATTGCGGTAGTTGAAGTCTAAAACACCTGGAGGTCCAACGTTTGTCCATACCTGCTGTAGAAAGGCCAATTCTATCATGCTAAAAGCAACTTGCAGTATGTTCTCAAGTTGCTTCTGACATGATAAAAAAATCCAGCTATGTTCAGGTCTCACAAAGTCATGGCCATGGCTTCCTTAACTGAGCCTACCCATCTTTTCCAACTCCTTTTCCCCTTAACAAGCATTACTGTCTTTTCTAGTGAGTCATGTCTTTTCACGTTACGTCCAAAGTGTAGTAAAGCACATCCAGATTGATTAAAAAGTCCCAGATGTTGTTCCCGTTCTGATTTTAAACTGTGTTAAAATAAACTGACTTGAGGAGTTAGTATAAAAACTCTGCTTTTATTGGAAGCTGACAGAAAATATTCTAGGATTAAAAAAAAAGTGTGCGTGGATCTCCAAAAGAAGAACATAAGGAATTGGTGGGAGTGGGGGAAGAATCTGGGACTATGTGATCTTTTTAGTCAGTTTGAATGTGCCCATAGTCTCCGTTTACTCATTTTGGCTTCTAAGGAAAGTTCAGACTTCATTATCTCTAAGACCCACTCATTTGTCTTTTTTAGCAGTCCATCGTATCCCTAGAACTATCCTTCAGTAACACATGTCAAATAAGTTGACTCCTATTACCTCTTCTCACTGTCCAGCTTTCACAGCCATGTATGGAAATGGAAATGCTATGCTGTGGAGAATCCTGAGCCTTGTAATCTTTTATCTTCATACTTGATGATCTTCTCTGGTTCTTCCCAAATTCTACTACTGCTGGTTTTTACATTTTGATTTATGACTCAAATAAAGCATCTCTGAACCCGCAGTTCTTGCGGATGATGAAATCATATAACAAACATTTCCTGCATGGAGGGGTTGGACTGGATGCAGAGCCGGCCCTAGGTATTTTTCAAGTGTAGGCGAACAGAATTTTGGCGCCCCCCCCCCCCCCCCAAAACCAATCACTGAAAAATAAAAGCATTGGATAAGCAAAAATGTTTGATAATAAGGAGGGATTAAGTAAAAGCCTATTAAACATCAAATTACATTCAGATTTTACAAATTAAGCACTAAAACATCATGTTTTACAACAAATCAACAGAAAAAGCAGTTCAATACCTTGTGGAGGCAGGCCGCAGGAGACAGGAGTTGCCTCGATGGCACCCCCAACAAGATGGCGCCACAGGCAACTGCCTAGTTGGCCTGGTGGTTGAACCGCCTCTGACTGGATGGTCCACATGGTCTCTTCTAACTCTATAATTCTCTGATTATCTTTCATTATTTTTGTTATTATTTTATTATAGAATCATAGAATAGTAGAGTTGGAAGAGACCTCATGGGCCATCCAGTCCAACCCCCTGCTAAGAAGCAGGAAATTGCATTCAAAGCACCCCCGACAGATGGCCATCCAGCCTCTGCTTAAAAGCCTCCAAAGAAGGAGCCTCCACCACGGCCCGGGGGAGAGAGTTCCACTGTCGAACAGCTCTCACAGTGAGGAAGTTCTTCCTGATGTTCAGGTGGAATCTCCTTTCTTGTAGTTTGAAGCTATTGTTCCGTGTCCTAGTCTGCAGCTCAGCAGAAAACAAGCTTGCTCCCTCCTCCCTATGACTTCCCTTCACATATTTGTACATGGCTATCATGTCTCCTCTCAGCCTTCTCTTCTGCAGGCTAAACATGCCCAGCTCTTTAAGCCGCTTCTCATAGGGCTTGTTCTCCAGACCCTTAATCATTTTAGTTGCCCTCCTCTGGACGCTTTCCAGCTTGTCAACATCTCCCTTCAACTGCGGTGCCCAAAATTGGACACAGTATTCCAGGTGTGGTCTGACCAAGGCAGAATAGAGGGGGAGCATGACTTCCCTGGATCTAGACGCTATTCCCCTATTGATGCAGGCCAGAATCCCGTTGGCTTTTTTAGCTGCCACATCACATTGTTGGCTCATGTTTAACTTGTTGTCCACGACGACTCCAAGGTCTTTTTCGCACACACTGTTGCCAAACCAGGCGTCCCCCATTCTGTATCTTTGATTTCCATTTTTTCTGCCGAAGTGAAGTATCTTGCATTTGTCCCTGTTGAACTTCATTTTGTTAGTTTCGGCCCATCTCTCTAGTCTGTCAAGATCGTTTTGAATTCTGCTCCTGTCTTCTGGAGTGTTAGCTATCCCTCCCAGTTTTGTGTCATCTGCAAACTTGATGATCGTGCCTTCTAACCCTTCGTCTAAGTCGTTAATAAAGATGTTGAACAGAACCGGGCCCAGGACGGAGCCCTGCGGCACTCCACTTGTCACTTCTTTCCATGATGAAGACGATGCATTGGTGAGCACCCTTTGGGTTCGTTCGCTTAGCCAATTACAGATCCACCTAACCGTAGTTTTGTCTAGCCCACATTTTACTAGTTTGTTTGCCAGAAGGTCGTGGGGGACTTTGTCGAAGGCCTTACTGAAATCCAGGTACGCTACATCCACAGCATTCCCTCTATTGACCCAACTCGTAACTCTATCGAAAAAAGAGATCAGATTAGTCTGGCATGACTTGTTTATGGTAAATCTGTGTTGACTATTAGCAATGACCGCATTTGTTTCTAAGTGTTCGCAGACCACTTCCTTAATGATCTTTTCCAGAATCTTGCCTGGTATCGATGTGAGGCTGACCGGACGGTAATTGTTTGGGTCGTTCTTTTTTCCCTTCTTGAAGATCGGGACCACATTCGCCCTCCTCCAATCTGCTGGGACTTCTCCCATTCTCCAAGAACTCTCGAAGATAATTGCCAGTGGTTCTGAAATAACTTCCGCTAGTTCCTTCAATACTCTTGGATGTAGCTGATCTGGCCCTGGGGACTTGAATTCGTTTAGAGTGGCCAGGTGTTCCTGGACAACTTGTTTCCCTATTTGGGGTTGGATTTCCCCCAATCCTTTGTCCATTCCATGTTGCTGAGTTTGAAGATGGCTTTCTTTTTGTGAGAAGACCGAGGCAAAGAAGGCATTAAGCAGTTCTGCCTTTTCCCTGTCCCCTGTCGCCATCACCCCATCTTCTTCTTGCAGTGGCCCTATCGCCTCCTTTTTCTTCCTTTTTCTACCAACGTAAGCAAAAAAGGCTTTTTTGTTGTTTTTTATGTCCCTGGCAAGCCTGAGCTCATTTTGCGCTTTAGCCTTGCGAACCTTTTCCCTACAGGTGTTGGCTATACGTTTGAATTCTTCTTTGGTGATTTTTCCCCTTTTCCACTTCTTGTGCATGTCACTTTTGAGCTTTAGCTCAGTTAGAAGTTCCATATTATTATGGTTTACCACTGTGACCAGATTCCTTTCATAATCTATCATTCAACACTATTTTCCAGTGCTAGCATCTTGTGGCTATCACAATAAAAATCTATCTAGGTATTTGACATTACCATGATACACTGATACCTCAGTGTATCATGTGAACAAACTCTCAAACACGAATATAATAGACTAACTATTAATTGGCTGTTTGGGTTTTTTTGTTTATTCAGGTTGTACTACTTTAAGAATGAAAATCTTGACAGATGAGGATGAATCCTAAGGATGAATTAAATTCCTGTTTCATCCATCTTCACTAGAACGCTCACAGAAGCATCTCATCATGAAGTGGAAGAGTCCAAAAAGGTTATCTTTATGCAGGAATCACTAGCTAAAGCATTTCCGATAAATGACCCTACAGCTTCTGTTTAATAATCTCCAAAAATGAGAGTCTGCTATTTTCTAAGGTAATCTATTCCACTGTCAAACAGCTGTAGCCATCAGGAGATTTTTCCTACATTGGTATCTCTCCTTTTTGGTAATTTGAATCCATCAATTCATGTACTAATCTCTAGAGAAATAGAGAACAAGCTTGCTCCATTTTCTACATGACATCCCTTCAGATATTTAAAGATGGCTGTCAAACAACCTTTCATTTTTCTGTAGGTGAAACATTAGCAATTCCTCATAGGTTTTGGTTTCCAGGCCTTTTCACCATCTTGGCCATCCTCTGAACACTTTCTAACTTGTCATTATTTCAAATATACTTGGAAATGTTTAAGTAATAGAAGATAAGAGTTTTAAAATATTATTTTCAGAAAAAAGGAATTTTTCAGGAAAAAGAGCCACTTAACAGTATCATTATTTATCCCACATTTGTCTCGGGAATGGCTGTTTACAGATGTTTTCTAGAACCTTTCATGGTATTGATGTCAACCTGACTATGATAGTTACCCAGGTCTTTATTATTCCATTTTGAAGATGGGGATAACATTCATACTCTTCTAATATTCTGGAGTGTTTCCTCCACCTATAATAGATAATTTTTGCAAAATTTATCCTTTATAAATAAAGGGTCTGAGGTGTTACCTGCAAGTTTGAATTCACTCATTGTTATTACTTCGTCCATCTTCAAAAATTATCTTCTGCCACTCACCACATGAACCAAATTTTAATGCATATTTTTATCATAATTTCTGGTTTCTCTCAAAATTACTTATGTAATTAATGTTAAACTATAGATTCATTCTTTTGGAAGTAATTGATTTTTTTAATTCTTTTGCAACATGGGCAGAAATAAAAGGCAGTCTATGTACTAGAAAGAATTTGTCTCCTAGTTAGTTCTGTCAGGCATTAATTCTTAACATTCATAGAGTAGGATACATGTCTGCTCATCCACTGCAATTTGACCTATTTCTATTCAAAGTTCTTCTAGGATACAATGACATACTTCTTTCTTTGTAAAACCGTTTATCTCTTGCTTCTGTTTCTCTCTTCTATTCCTGTGGAAAGTGGCATATACAGAGAAAATAGTCATTGAAATAGATTAGTAAGGGGAGATAGATAAAACATTTCACTTTCTTTTTTGAAGCACCTATCATTTTAGAAAATTGGTACTTTTTAACTTTGTTCAAAAAACTCTATTTTGAGATATATATATATATATATATATATATAGAGAGAGAGAGAGAGAGAGAGAGAGAGAGAGAGAGAATGAGAGAGTGAGAGAGGTTTCTTCACCCACAAATAGTTTTTTAAAAACCAACACAAGCACCCTGTAATGGTATTCTTGTATAGTCTGACTGCAAATATATGCTGTGGCATAGACTCTTTACTCACATATCAAAGTCTTTACAGTATACAGGCTCTCTATGCACACACATACAATCATACTTATGGGCGTTTCAGTACAGGTTGAATATGCCTTATCAAAATGATTGAGATCAGAAGTGTTTTGGATTTCAGATTTTTTTTCAGATTATAGAATATTTGTATATACATCATGAGATATTTAGCGATGGGACCCAAGTCTAAATATAAAAACAATTTAAATTCCATACACACCATATGGCCTAAACAGAACTAAACTATGCACAATATTTTTAATAATTTTGAACATGGAACACATTTGTGTATATTAAAGCATCATCAAGCAAAAGCGCCACTATCTCAGCCACCCATGTGAACAATATTGGAGTATTTCTGATTTTGGAATTCCAGTTGACGAATGCCCAATCTGCACTTCTGCAATCAAAAACAGCACTTTAAATGCTGCTTTATGAAGAAAACCATCTCACAAGCTCTTTTGTTCATGTCAGGAGAGACTTGAGAAACTGCACGTCACTTTTGGTGTGAGAGAATTTGACATCTGCAAGGATGTTGCCCAGGGACCCAGATGTTCGATGTTTTACCACCCTTGTGGGAGGCTTCTCTCATGTTCTCAGATTGGAAGATGGAGCTGACAGATGGAGCTCACCCACTCTCCCTGGATTTGAACCACCGACCTGTTGGTCAGCAGTCCTGCCAGCACAAGGGTTTAACCCATTGCGTCACCTGGGGCTCCTATCTCATGAGGTGACCAAGCTATATAAAACATTTATTGTTTTCCGTATTACAGTACTTCAAAAACTATTTGGTATTGCTTATGTTATTTGATATTCAGAAATATGTGAATCCTTACATAAATCATTTTGCAGTTGTTTTTAGAGTGTATGGTCAATTTCTAGATCAGAGTTCCATAAGTACAGAGCTATAAAAGCCTGCTGTCCTTTCTTGTTACTTGACATTTGAATTGCCACACAACGTATTATATATATTTGGATTAAGATCAGGTGTAAAACCAGTATTATATTATTTCTTGTATTACTTAATCTGCATACTTTAAAACTATAAGGCTCCTATAGTGTCATAATTTGTCCCAATCATAAAACTATAACAAACCAATGATTCTCAACCTTTAACCTTCCAGATGTTTATGGTTTCAATTGACAGGAGTCAAGAAGACCCTGCTGGCATGATCAAAAGTTAAAGATTTTGCATGATAAAATCAAAAATATCATAGCCCCAACTGTCCTGATTTGACAGGAACAGTCCTTTTTGTTTCCACTTTTTCAACTGCTTTTGAAATGTCCTAGCTCAATGTGCAAAAGTAGCTTCTATTCTATTAACTCACTAAGCAGGAAATGTGAGAAGGAAGCAAAGTGTTGCCCTTCCCAGTAGGCTCAAACAAAAACAATTTCCTTCCACCTCTCCCAGCTTGTCTCCTCTTTCTTATTAATAAATTTTGCCATCTTGACCATGCTATGGTGTTCGCTACATGTGTCCCAGTTTAAATCTGTGGAACATTAGAAGGCATGAGTATCTGGAGGACAAAAGGGCGAGAACCACCATCCACGATGATCACCATCCTATCTGCTGCTGCTGCTTCAAATACTCGCTGTTATCCTGTTAGTTAGACCCAAACAGAGTAGACCTACTCAAGCAATCATTGAACAGTGAGTCACCCTCTGAATTCACTTCACTAGTATCAAACTTATAGGCATCTTGTGGGCTGCCTGGAATATGTCTTCAGAAGTACAAAAGAGGTCGAATTTCTATAAGTCATCAGACTGTTTGCAGTCGCATGTGTAAGCTATTCTAAACTTTCCAGCAGCAGATTGTTTTAAAATGCAAACTACCCATCTTTCCAAGGATAATTACTTTCAACTATTGATTCTGGCACATGTGTACTTAAGTCCTCCTTTCACTTAGAGATACTAAATTCTTTTATCAGCATTGACAGTTTAAATCAGTAGAGCTCTTTAACCTCACATGGAGACTTAAAAAAAAAAAGAGTGCCTAAATGACGTGTTATTCTACAATGGACAGTTCAAGCATCAGTTTTAGCTGTTGCCTTATGCATTTATAAATACTATTTATTTATTAAGATTAATGTACTACCGTAGGTACCCAGCGATTCCTGGGTTAGGTCTTTTGTAGTGCTATTTATTTTTTGTGTTTGGTTTTTTATAAATGCTCCCATTAGAAAATGCGTAAGAATGTGGGTGAACAATAACTCACAACATCATTGATCAGTTCCTCCCAAGCTGTGCCAGTATTTAAATTTGGTCCTGTTGAGTCTGTGTGCCAAGTGTGGTCCAGTTCCATCATCAATTGGGTTCACAGTTCTCTTTGATTATGAGTGAATTACAATCCCATCATCGTGGATCATTTCTCCCCAAACCATGTCAATATTCAAAGTTAGTGGTCCAGATCCATCATCAGTTGAGTTCACACTGCTCTCTGGGTGTATGTTAACTATAACTCCCAACATCCAGGCTCCAACATTCATTCCAACCCCCATTAATACTTAATGTTGAGTATATGTACCAAGTTTGGTCCAGATCCATTGTCACTTGGGTTCACAGTGCTCTTTGATTATGGATGAACTATAAATCCCAAAAACATGGGTCAATTTCCCCCAAACCCCACCAGTATTCAAAGTTGTACATATTGGGTCTGTTGTTTTACATTTGGTTCAAATTCCTCATTGGTGGAGGTCCACAGAACTCTCTGGATGCGAGTGGACCACAATTCCCCGCATTCAGGTTCAAACACCCCAAAACCCCTCCAATATTTTCTGTTGGTAATGGGGAGCTCTGTGTGCCAAGTTTGGTCCAGAGCTATAGTCAGTGGGAATCACAGAACTCTCTGAAAGTGGAAGCCATCTTGGAAACCGGCCACAAAATGATTTAATAATTCTGCATATAAAATAGTCTTCTGTACATGAAGAAAAACACATTGAATACGTATGATTTTATTTGTTTAATGGACAGCAAAGGTAATTGTATCCTATTGGTGCTAGTGAGTCTTTGAGAGATATTAAGTTCTGTTGATCATGAGATGGCAGTAATCAAATACAATACAAGGCAAGACATATTCCTGATGATGATGGAACAAAATATCATAGTAATTTCTGCTCTGGCTTCTGTACTGCCTCTTTGTTCAACCTTTTCAATACACAGATAATTGAATAAGATAATTTTACTTCACAGAATACATTCTGGTGTGGAAACCACATATCTAAGGTATAAATTTAATTGTTAGTACAAACTAAAGCAGAGTCACTGGATCAAAAGGTACTTTGGTTAATCAACACATTCATGAACTCCACTGATTTAATTGGTTTACTCTAGATGGTACTAACAATTGGGTTTCGGCAACTCCATCACCATATTTGTTTCCAAAATCCTATCTTTTTCCTGGAACTCTTCATATTACAAAGGAGTAGTTGTGAAAAGGTTGCAAAGGCTAGCTGTGTTAGCCTGTTACAACAAAATAAAAAAGAGATCTGTAGAACCTATAAGACAACTAGATGTATTATAGTACAAGTTTTCATGAGTATATATCTCGCTTCCTCAGATACATTGTATGCAATTTTGAAGCTTTGGATAAGAAGTCTTCATTGCAAGTGAAACCTTCGATACCACTATTTCATCCTAAATATACATAGTCTGGCCTATCTGGCTAAATAGTGTTGATGTAGAGTAAAGCTTGGGGAGCTACTCCAAGTCAGTGATGACAGTGCTTGGCTGTAAGGACCAGTGGTCTGAAAGGAAGCTTCCCATATTTCCAAAGATCTATCATACATGGGTTCAAATTACAGGAAAGGATATTCCATCTGAACATTAGGAAGAACTTCCTGACTGTGAGAGTTGTTCAAAGTGGAACTCTCTTGAAGTGTCGTGGAAGCTCCTTCTTTGGAGGCTGGATGGCCACCTATCAGGGGTACTTTGATTGTGTTTTTCCTGCAAGGCAGGGCAGTTGGACTGGATGATTCATGTGGTCTCTTTCAATTCTATGATTCTATGAAGCCAACTAAGAAACCATTATCCCAAATCATGCTAAACCTTGCTCATATATCCTAATTCAGCTGTTTCTGACTCTACACTTCCTATGAAGTCAATTTTGAGTCCACAACAGCCAGTTTATAGTGTCTTGAAATGCCAAAGTGTTCTGTTACTAATTTTTAAGCAGTGTAATGCCATTTCTGGTGTCAGGTGCATTCATTTATTCCCTTGCCTAGATTTTTCTCTTCGTTCTATAAAAAATACAGAAGTTCACTGGCAGAGGCTACCATATGGTGTATTAGAGCATGAACAAATCAATTACGTAACTTGTGATTTATGGATAACATTGTGAGGTCTTGTAATGATCCTCATGAAAATGTTCTATGATTTTTTTTATAAATGTGCAATAAAAAAGTTTTATTTCAAGAAATAGTCCAAATAGGTCTATCTTGTCTGATTTTATTTTTCAATAGTACAGTATTGGTGCTTTTCTGTTTAGAGTCCTGGATGTGAATTTCTTTGCAACACATTTTGCACATCATTACTGCTTATGTAGTACTTTTATTGTAAAATACAGACTTTTTGAATCAAGGTGACTAAAAATGCTCTGATGGCTCTCTTGGCAACAGTTAATGACATTTAACCATTAACATAAATAAACCAGAAATAGAGGAGCAAACTAAGGACAGGAACTGCATTAGATCCTTGCGCAGTGTCATACAATTATAGGCTGCATACAGATTGACTGGAACAATTATGTCATTAATTTCCCTACAGGGTTTTTTCTTTTACGCCATTGTAGACTATACTCTCCAGCTTCTGTTCAATGAAATGAATTGAAATATTAATAAACATGGGCAATGCAGTTTGTCATAGATTCCATTCATACATCAGCAATCATTCAGAAGAAGATAATGGACACTAAAAAGTTAACCGGTCACCTTCAATGAGTAAGAGCAGGGGTCCCCAAGCTAAGGCCCGGGGGCCAGATGCGGCCCATCAAAGCCATTTATCCGGCCCCCACGGCACAAGGGCTGAAGGGGGTTGGGCTAAATGACCCAAGGGGTCTCTTCCAACCCTCTTTTTTATTATTATTGCTTTTATTATTATTATTATTATTTATTATTATTATTGCTCGGTGGCCAACTATATTCCGGCCCTCTAACGGTCCGAAGGATCGTGAACTGGCCCCCTGTTTAAAAAGTTTGGGGACCCCTGAGTAAGAGGAACTGCCTACAAACAAAAGCAGAACGAGTCAGATTTTTAATAGAAATTGTACCAGGCAAAGATAAGTGGAAGAAGTTAGAAAGGTTATTTTGATAACAAAGGTGTCTGGGGAAAATGTTTTGAATATGAAATTGACTTGAGCTTAATATACGGTGAACAGCATTAATATGTACAAATCTATTCAGAAATTAGTTCGGTTTCATTCAACAGGGCTCCCTCCCAAGTGTGTACAGCAGTGGTTCTCAACCTGTGGGTTCCCAGGGGTTTTGGCCTACAACTCCCACAAATCCCAGCCAGTTTACCAGCTATTAGGATTTCTGGGAGTTGAAGGCCAAAAACATCTGGGGATCCACAGGCTGAGAACCACTGGTGTACAGCATCACACTTTAATTGAGGTGTGCTTATTATCTATGAAGAGGAAATATTTCTAATGTTTCCTCTTCGATTTAAAAAAATCTAAATGCATATACATTGTGTTTTTTCATTTCTCTGAAAGAATACAGGATGTGTCAGATACTGCAGATGAGATTCATCCTACAGATATCAATATGTGTGATTTCTCCAACTGTTTTGCCCTGCAGTAACTCTCAGCCCCATCTAGCATAGCCAATGGTCTTGAATTATTGGATATTTTGTCAAACACATATAGATAGGCTAACTTAGAGGGCTGTAATGTATTCCAGTGAAAATACAGAGGAAACCCACAACTAAAGTTTATAAACAGAGAAAAATAGAGCCAAGATTAAGATTACCAAATGTCCTTTGCTATAAGGGATGCCCCTTAATAAAGGGTTGGGAATCTTTTCCTTTTATATAGGTTGAACCAAATAACAAAAATCCTACATATCTGGGTACAGAAATGATTACATCATACTATTTATGAATGTGGACAATATTTCAAGATTACAAGGAAATAGATTGATAACTAAACCCATTTCTTTCTTTCGCTATTATGGTAGAATAGAAACTTGTTCATAGCTTATTCATGATTTTTAACCTTGCATGTCATGAATGTCACTGTCTTTTATCTCTGTTTTGAAAACCTGGCAACAAGAGCAGAGATTCAACAGTGCTGCTGGCAAAAGGCACCTTTCCACTAGTTTATGCTCACTGGACTTCCACTGTTGCCAGCTGTGTACTGCCAATCCCGGGATAGGGAGCTTCCAGGAACTATTTATCAGCATTTGCTAAGCTTGTAATGGGGGGGGGGGGGGAGGAGGAAAATGGCACTCTTATGGACCTCAAGTGATAAAACTGGAAATCTGAGAAAATGTCAGACATTTCTTTTCTGCAGTGCAAGCTTGTAACCAAATAGTTCCCAGGAACTACCTGTTCCCAAGTCAGTGACTGATCATGAGAAATCATCCTAGCACTATCAATATAAAATTGCAGAAAACAGTGCCATTGTGCAAGGAGGTACTGGATTGTTTCTTCTGCAATGAATAAAAAAATGCACTAATACCTGGGAGACATAATAACACTTGGTAAGTCAAAAGGCATCATCACCATCTCTATCAAAATCGTGTAAGATGAAAACAGAATTGGAAGTCTCTTCTGTCAGCACACTGTATTCTTCAAGCTACTTTCCCCACTCACATAGAGGTCCTCCTGGACATCTGGTATGGCTTTCCAAGGAGGGAAAGATATCATTATGTGAATTGATTTCTGCTTCTCCATCTTGTAATTTATCAAATAGCAGCTATATGTATGGTTGTAAAAATGTTGAAAACTGATGGTGAATCAGGTCTACAGATCTGCTTACCTCTTTTTGGAGAACTATTAATTACATTATTGGGATACTGTTGATATATAAAATTCAGAGAAAGACTTCATCCTACTTATAATTTCTGCTGTCCAAGAATGCTTGTGTGGATTAAAGAACATTGTAATAGAGAAGGAGTGAAAAGTGTCCATACAAAGTCAGAAGAAAATGTGGACTCTTTGGGGGAAAAGATACATAGGCTAATAGTCACCACACTATTGCTGGGATTGTCAGGTGTTAGGTTTGAGTAGGAATAAAATTATCTATGTAATCTGCATCTCTGTGTGTAAATAGAGGTTGATTAGTATAAAAATGGGCAGTGTGTAAAAACTTGGTATTGTGCCTGGTGTATCAATCAATTGGACACTATAGTTGGAGGGAGAGTTACAGGAAACTTCTATGTACATTGCATTAAAACTTTCCTTTCAATCGCTATAGTTTCTTTTCCATGCATGAGGCCAAAATTAGATTCTGTACGTGAGCATTTGGTATAATAGAATAGACCAGTGGGGTGCAGAGCTGAATTGTATAATTTACAGCACTTATACACATATTTCACCTTTTGTTCCTACTTTAAAAAATAGAGACTTGTCAAACTGATTGACAAAGCAGACAACATAATAAATAGGTTTATTAATACAAACAATGAATTCCAGAGACATTTTGGATTGTTTTATTTGAATGAAAATGATTTCCCTCTAATTAAATAGTGCTGCTTAATCTACTAAAATATGTGCCTACTTATATTTTCCAGATGACTTCAATCTCACATACACTATTAGAACAAGCATTTAATATATAGCTGTGCATGTGTACCTATAACCTCCCAATGAACACTGGTAGTCTTTCAAAGATGTTAATGCCTTGCTGATTAAACTCAAAATACTATTAGAAGCACACTAACCATTTACTCCAGAGAGCTAACATAGGGGCATAGCTTTATACCAGTGGTTCTCAACCTGTGGGTCCCCAGGTGTTTTGGCCTACAACTCCTAGAAATCCCAGCTAGTTTATCAGATGTTAGGATTTCTGGGAGTTGAAGGCCAAAACATCTGGGGACCCACAGGTTGAGAACCACTGTTTTATACTGAATCACACCATTGATCTATCGAGCTCAGTACTGTTGAATCCGACTAACAACAGATGAAATTATTTCCTTGTCCTATATGGAAATCCCTGGTGATGTCCTATTTGATTAAAAACTGCATCCAATTTTTCCCTTAGGCTCCAAAATTAGTCAAGATCAGGTGTATTCAGACTGGTATGGGCTTTCTCTAAAGCAAGCCTCCTGTAGACAGTGTGGTTACATACTTCAGACCATTTTATTTAAATTGACGAAGTGGATTTGTATGGATAAAGAAATGTATGTGTACATCTTCCATCAATGAAATTTATGGCGGCATAGAACTTTATCACAGTTGCGCTTGATAGATAGCAGTTGCATCCCTACAATATTTCTCCTCTTGTGCTGATCTGGAAATCTGATCCTGCAATCACATTCTCATTTACCCTTGTAACCCTGCCTTCCTATGTTTTTGCTGATCCATAATTTTTTAAAAAAATCTTTCAGCCATTTCACGGTTCCAGCAATAAATAACAGCAACAAAAAGGGGACAAATATTACTGTAATATTTTAAATGAACACAAAACAGACAGCTTAGGAGTAACGACAGGGAATGGGGAAAGTCCATAGAGGCTCTCTGTGTGTTCCAGCACTACAATAAATTACAAGAACAAAGCATCTGCATTCTATTCTAATCCCTATGTACCACTTTCTAATCATTCAAAACCCCTGACAGCTGATTATTTTGATCACTAATACATACTCAAAAAAGTACTTATCTATTCTGATGACATATTAACAATGTGAGTAGTGATGATGGTAGCTTGAGTTACTGAACAGGAAAAAAAAATAAAAAGAGAGATTTAACAGGGTTGTTGTGTGTTTTCCGAGCTGTATGGCCATGTTCCAGAAGTATTCTCTCCTGACATTTCGCCCACATCTATGGCAGGCATCCTCAGAGGTGTGAGGTATATTCTGAGGATGCCTGCCATAGATGTGGGCAAAACGTCAGGAGAGAATACTTCTGGAACATGGCCATGCAGCCCGGAAAACAGACAACAACCCTGTGATTCTGGCCATGAAAGCCTTCGATAACACAGAGACTGAACACATTGTCAGAATCAGTGTAAAATATTAAATGTCTTCTGTTTTTTGTATATTTTAATTCGGATTCACATATTGAGTCATTCAGTTACAATGATAATTGAATAAAGCTAATTCCACTTGTGTTTCTAAAGTTACAATTACTCTCTTGTCCTATCATCTGAACGGATGTCTTTTATATTATTTGCTTTTGAAATAAAATGGCAACATATTTTGTTCTGCCACTAAATGCCATTAAATTTTTAATATGTGGAGATATTGACTATGTATCATTTATGAGATCATGTAGCAGAAAATTACTATTGTGCTCACTCAGCAATAATTATATGATATTTGTTGTCCATTTCCATTTCCTATCTTATTTTCCTGTTATACTTCTTTGAAAATATATATCACGATCTATTTGGTAAGGGTTTATATTAGAAAACTGAACTACATATACACAAAAAAATTAAATCCTAGTCTTCTTTCTTGATTTCAGTCTCCATTCTGATTAATGTCTGAGTCGAAGTATGGAAAATATTGAACCATTTCAATATCTTCATCATTTCTTTTAAAGTTACAAACCTGGAGTGGTACAGTGGTTTGAGTGTTGGACTACAACTCTGGAGACCAAGGTTCACTTCCCTGTTTGGCCATGAAACCTCAATGGGTGTCCCTGGTTGAGCCACACACTCTCAGCCCCAGGAAACCGTGATAGGTTTGCCTCACCAAACATTGCTTGTGATGGTGGTGGGCCTGAGAGAAAGCCTTCCCCTGGAGATCTTTAAACTTGGGCAGGTTCATATAGGGGGATGTGATTTTCAAATATTTCAAATATTCTGGGCCCAAGCCACATAGGAATCTAAAGGTCACAGTCCCCACTTTATAGTCTGCCTAGAAATAGGGCAGGAACTCTTTCAGCAGGGAAGTCTATGTTCCTCATAACCAGCTCCAGTAAACAGCTAGGTCACAACATTCTGGACCTACTAAAGTTTTTGAACATTTGTACCACACAAAGTTTTTCAAAAGGCAGTGCCACACAACTGGGTGTGCATTGCAACTGGGCTGTTACCATGGCCAAATCTGACATCTTGAGGAATGGATGCTGGCCATTGTTGAAACTTGAGCATTCAAATCTGAGTCCAGGAGTATACCCAAGATGCAAACATGATATTTCTGAGGGAGTATAGCTCTATTCAGACTGAATCCCCTGATCAGACTTCCAAGTGACCAGGAGCACCTCTCTCCTGTCTGGAACAAAACTTCAGTTTGTTTATTTATTTATTTATTATTGCATTTATATACCACTTTTTTCACCCCGGGGGGGGGGGGGGGCTCAAAGCAGTTCACAACATAATTAATGGCAAAATTCAATGCCTCGCATGTATAAAACATCACACATCAAATCGACAACATATAATAATAGATTAAAACCATAAAAACTATAAAACTGTAACATCTAATCTAGTTAGTTATTGACAAGAGATATTGGTTTAGTACTAAAACAGGTTTCTTGACATAAGAAAGAAGAAATAGAGTTGTGAGTCATCAGCATACTCCAAAACTCCAGAGAACATCTTCTGGTGATTTCATGTACGGTAGTTATTGAACAACTTTGGGAATAAAACCAAAGCACATACCAATTGCCAGTACAGGCATTATCCAGCACCACATTTGGGCTTCATCCCTTGGAGAAGGGCTGGAGCTACTGCAGAAAAGCATTCCCAAGCCCCATTCCAGTAAGTCAGTTTTAAAGGATACCATGGTCAATGGCATCACCCACTGAAAGGTCCAGCAGAAGCAACAGGGACACATTGCCCCCATCCATGTCCCATCATCGGTCATCCCCATGGTGATCAAAACTGTCTCAGTTTCCAAATCAGGCCTGAAGCCACACTGAAATGGTTCTACATCAGTGACTCTCAATCTGGGGTCCCCAGATGTTTTTGGCCTACAATTCCCAGAAATCCCAGCCAGTTTACCAGCTGTTAGGATTTCTGGGAGTTGAAGGCCAAAAACATCTGGGGACCCCAGGTTGAGAACCATTGTTCTAGATAATCCATTTCACCCAGAAACCCCTGGATCTAGGAAACTACTATGCATTCCAGTACACTGCCCGAAAGTGGAACATTGGAGGATTTGTCTGGTTGATGAAGATCCCTTTCTTCACCAGTCACATCGGTTACTTCATTACATGATTATTATTATTATTAACTTCATTTCTATCCCGCTCTTCTCACCTGCAGGGGATTCAGAGTGGCTTACAATAATGCCTCATTATACAAAGCAAATAAAACATAACATAAAATCAATAGAAACAATCAACATATAAATACAATTTAAAACCATTAACATTAAGATATTAAAACATAAAACAGCATCTAGATACACCCCACTAACACCCTCCCCCCTCCTACTATCATGATCTTAAGGTCTTTTTTGGCTCCCTTGGATGGTGCTGGGTCCTACTGCCTTTCATCTCACTCCATCTCTTTCTACACATTGTATCTTACAGAAATCACTCCCCTTTCCTCGCTTCTAATCACTTCACCTCCCACCCCTGCAGTGTCCCCTCCTGTAATTCTGCCACCTACAGTGCACACTCTGACTTATCTCCTAGACCGAGACCTCCTTCACTTCTCACGTCCCCACACTGCTCCCCACTTCTTGCACTCTGCTGCTCATACCATTCACTTTGCCTTCACTCCTTCCTCTTACTTCTTACATTCTGCAGTTTGCACTTCTCATCTTTCCTCCCTCACTTCACCATGCACTCTTGCATTGCCTCTCCCCTTGCTTCTTACATGCTGCTGCTCACACAGCTCACTCCCCTTTCCTCCTTCAATACACCCTTCCTCTCTCAAGTCTCTCTCCCTTGCCTCTTAAATGAGACTGTTTGTGCTACTCACTCTCGTTTTCCTGGTACTCTCTTCCACAACTCACCTCATGCATCCACCCATCTCCTGTAGAACGGACTCTTCTTTCCATTATGGTTTAAAGACAGGATGGACTGCCACTGGTTGTGGTAGATAGTCTTTAAGTAAAGTATGCTACACTTTCTATCAGTTTATTTTTATTAATTAATCATCCAACCATATTTATTATTTAATAACAATAGTTATTATTAGATGTACTCTGTTTTAATTTTTATTTTAAATAGTCTTGGGTTCCATGCCAAGAGAAAAGCATAATATAAATTATTGAATGATTGATTGATCGCATTGTGAAGAATCCATTACTTGGGAATTTATACGGTTGAAACACATTTAATTGGACTTGTGCTATACAGCCTGCCGTCTGTACAAATTGCATATAATGCCTGAAATTCAGCATCACCAGACATGCCAGATCTTTGTCCTTGCTCTCATAATCATGGTGCACATTGAAAACGGACAGTTGGAGAGATCCTTTGATGTTCTGCTGCAAATACTTCTCTCAAAGCGCTGCAAACATCATTTTCCAGCACGCTGATCATCACTGTCTTAGAAACTCTTCCACTGCCTGGTTTTTTAAAAAGGTATATTTTAGAAGTCATGTTCAGTTCATAAATCTGAATCCAAAAAGTCATATTTCTGTCTTACAGTCTCCTGACTACTAAACACCATGCCAGCCAACGTTTAATATTTGAACACAATTTTTGAATACGAAATAGAAAAACATTATAATGCATTTTGTATTGTATTTTTAATAAATGCTTTTATATTGATCATATTATACATAAATTGGTTGGAACTAAGTTGGGGAGTTAGAAATGCATAATCTGGAATATACATTCATAGCTGTGTGGTATGCTCCCCAGATAGCCCCTAGTTTAGGAGACACATAAGGATCATGCAAGTCTCATAATCCCCACTTGATGGGAAGCAATCACTATAATAAATAGGAATTTGTTCCTCTGTCAACTAGGAAATAGCTGGCTGGTGGTCCCATCCTCACTCTCCATGCAAACCATCTCTGATGCAAGGGAAAATGTGGCAGGAATCCCAATTTCTGCCTGTCCCAATAGAGATCACTCATAGGGTAAGTAAGTAAGCAAAACTTTATTTATATCTCATCCTCTCCCCGTGGGGACTGAGGGTGACTCACAACACAAAATGCCATAAAAATACAATAATAAACAATACAACTAAGCAATAGAAAACATTCACCAATACAAACAATTACATAGAGAGCAATTAGATCAATTACATAATAGCCAGCTGCTTCTTGAGCTACAAATAAATAGATCCCTGTCAATTGCAACAACTGTTTCCTAGTAAGTGGAGATTGGACTGGAGTTCACTATGTAGTTGCAGTCAATTTTTAACAATGAATTTTAAACTCATCTACTGTGTTTCCTGTATTTTGATCTTTGTTCTGTGCATTTTAATATATGTATTTCATAAAAATCAATTTTAATATATGTATTTTACATAATGTTTTATGATCTTAATCTTAACTATGGACTTAATCTTAACTATGGACTTCATCAGACAGAGCTCGGGAAAACAAGGGAAAGCGGGGAAAATTGTCTTCTGTGTGGGTGAAGTTTCATGGGATTCCATCCATCTTTTTCATTACTGTCCAACAGGGTTCCACCCATTATCTTTTGCTTGTTTACATTTTTTGGTAAGGTATTTTGTAACATATTTGAATATAATGGTGTTAACAACTAGATAATTAAAATTATCTACTCTAATATTAACTTTATAACCATAGGATTATTGTTTTGTTGTCCAATACTACCAAGGAAGAATACAGCGAGACTTTAAGTTAAGCTACAATTAAGAATATAACTGATGAAGTAGCTACAAGATAGATGTTTGAACAAAGTGCCAGGGAGATTTCAACAGTTTTCTGCAGAACTCTAACTAGGCCTATTGTGGAGTAAAGTAGTATGACAAACAGGAGTTCTCTCAATTGCTTACTGATTGGAACGATAAATGTATGAAGGCATACACTGCCAAACTAAATAATGTTCAATGTGAGGATAAGGTGGTGCAGAGGGGAATCTACGCCTTCCCTGATAACAGCCTGTGTCCTTGTAGGGAGGGTCACCCCATAAACTGGGTGTATCCAGGAGGCAGAGGTAACTCCAGTACACATCTATTCCTTGCAGTTTACCTACTCATACTCAATTAATATTCCTTTTTTACACTGTAGACTAGTTAAGTAAGGAGACTATCCAGGGAGATAGCATGCGTGTGCATAGGACCTTAACAGATTACTCCCTCCATACATGCTTACAGAGTCATGGAAATCTATCATCCAAATATACCCACAAAATGCCAAAATTATGAATTAGAATAAGCCATTATAGCAAAATATCAAGTGTATTCTGGATAGGCACATATCACAAGTGGGCAGGAAGCACACTATATTAATACCCACTCTGGCTGAAGTGGGTCTATTTGTCACTAAGCAACCTGGGAAAGGAAATGGGTGAGGAAAATAGGTATAATTTGCTTTGTGTTGGATTTATCCTTTTGTTTCATTCTACGTATTAGCAAGGAAGTTGGTGTGATCCAAATTAATATTGCTATTGGTTTTATTTTTCTAACAGTTACAAGCATTTGCCTTTATTTTTTCAATTTATAAGTCAGTTTGGTTTTGATTTTACGTTATACCACCCAACCTGCTATTCCTCTATTCCCTGATCTCAAAGAAAAGGCACACTAACCACGTTATCTTGTCAGGATTGCCAAGATCTACATGGATGGAGAGGGAAAATTTCTAGGGGTGATGAATGGGGTTGCTGTGTTAATCCCCAGCAACCTCAAGAACACCAGACATATTCATAGTCAAAACACGTAGGGAAGAAGAAGAATCATATGACCCAGAAAAGAACTAAAATGTTCAGTTGGAGTACAAGACACACCAAATATGATATTGGAGACTAAGTATGATTAATAGCCTTCTGTTCCATGAATTTCTCTAAGCCTCTGTTAAATCTCTCTGGGTAGCTAGCAATCTTTGCACCTTGGCCTAGTAAGTCCCATTGCTTTACTTAAATTTCCTTTCGACAAAAGTGTTAACCTGTTGTGAAGGGAATCTGGAATTTTTGCAGCCACCATCTAACAAACTGAATCAGTAGATACCATATTACCACAACAACACAATAAAAACAATATTTTTGGGACATGTCATTCTCTTCACATCTGTTACATCTGAGGGTCTTTACTATGTGAATCTGTGACATCACAATGTGAATTTTCCACCTGCACTGAACTATATGAAACAAGCAGGAAAATGCTTATCATTGTGATGTGACTGCTGTACTGGGCAGAGATTAGGACCAGAGCTCATGGTAGTCTCAGTGCCATGTTGGCTGGGGATTCTGGAAGTTATAGCCCAGTTTTCTCCCCATGTGCTGGTACTGAGCATTTCTAAATATTACACCATAGAAGGGGCCAATTTCCACTCATTACAATGCAAACCTAATGTAATAATTACGAAGGATAAAGCAACACGTGCTTTTTTAAAAATTGCACATTTGTCTGGAAAGGCCCTTAGGAATACTTTTTTCAATTAAAGAGCACTTCAAATTAAATTACAAGAGGATTTATGTATTTCAAATATATTAATTGAAAAGTTGTATTAACCATGTTACATTATTATTTCATGTTTAAAATGAATAAATAAAGAAATTTCTTCTACCATATCTGTCCTGTGCCAAATTTAGCAGAATTTACATGGAACGTGACCTACAATGTAGTTATTATTTGAATTTGGCCCCTGCATAGTTGTAATGTGTCCCAGTTCTAGTCACTTGTCATGTACAATTTTTTGTATATATACATTAATTTTGCCCTTTGTGGTACTGTTTCAAAAACTTCTGGGACAAAATTAATGTACCATGCCATTTTAGGCAAATTATAATGCAGTGGCGAACAAGTTACATACTTTGGCTTTTGTCAGTTTACTCCCTTAAAAGAAGAAAATTATTCTACCAGTACCCACACTGGAAATACCCAATAACCCAGGAAGTGCATATTTTGTTTTGTTACTTAATTTCATTTTACTTTTATTTCATCTTGTGTTTTCTGTCTCTGTTTAGGCAGAATATATTTGATATGCACACACACACAAACACCTCTTCAGACATTGGATATACCCCACAATGAACTGGAGGTTTCATTGAGGTCAGAAAATACCCTGAAATTCACACAGTTCAAGTGTTTAAAAACTTAGAAACTAAAATTTAAAGCAAATAGCCACCATCATCACATCCTGTAAAAGCAAATTTCAAATACTCATTCTGAAAAGTACTTTGTTTTGAAATTCTAAATTCTTCTCAGATTTAATACCAATCTGGCATTCATCGTTTTATCTGCTTAGAGACATCCCACTGTCATGAAAGCTAAAAGGCATTAAAGTTTTAGAGATTTGATTCAATATGCAAGTGAGTACTGTGCACTATACACAGCCCAGCTGTTCTAGAATTTAGTCATGTAAACTAATTGTGAACCAAGAAGTGAAGATCATGGGCTTCATTTGGCCAGAATGAAACAGACAGTGTGTATTGTAAGTGAAAAAGTCACAATTTCATTGGATACATTGATTACGCATGGCTCAACATGGACCTTGATCCAAACATTTGTGGGAAGTATTTTTGGGAGCATGGGTAAGTGAATGTGGATATTGAAAATGTGGGTGAGGGTTTTATACTATATGTAGGGACTATGCATTTTCCCCAATTTCCACTTAATAGGTATTAGCCATTCTGATCAACAGAGGTGTGTTCCCTTGTTGATTGGGAAACAGCTGGCTGATATTTATATACTTGTGTGCACAAATGAGCTCCAACATAGAGCAGAATTGGGACAAGGACCTTGTTTCTGCCTGTTCCAATGGATGGAAACTGCTCACAGGGTAAATGTTCAAACCATCAGTCAGCTGCTTACCAATTGTCAGGGGAACAGAACCCCAAAGATTTGGGGATCAGGTTGGAAGTACTTACATACCTATGTATCTAAGGCATTCGGAAATGCCTTAGTGTATTCAAAAAATTACATTAATGTATTAATTTCCTGGCAAAGAGATATACAAAACTCATGCACAAGCCTGCCCCAGGACTTGATGAGGGTGTCCCCACCCTGGGACTAAGTAAAGGTAAAGGTTTCCCCTGACATTACGTCCAGTCGTGTCCAACTCTGGGGGCTGGTGCTCATCTCCATTTCTAAGCCGAAGAGCCAGCATTGTCCTTAGACAATTCTTAGGTCATGTGGCTGGCATGACTGCATGGAGCGCCATTAACTTTAATGGGACAATTGTTCTGGTATCTACCTCTCCCTGATTGTAGCTGACACTACTTGCACTTTCTTTGGCCCAGTTCTTTTTTGGAGCCAACCCAGGATTTTATCATAGTATATTTACTGTATGTGATCTTATTTGTTTTATTACTTGTTTTATTGTTGATTGATTTTTCTCATTGTTGTGTTTTTATATTGCCTGTTGTCTGGGCTTGGCCTCATGTAAGCCGCCCCGAGTCCCTTCGGGGAGATGGGACGAGGTATAATAATAATAATAATAATAATAATAATAATAATAATAATAATAATTATTATTATAATTATAATTATAATAATTATTATTATTATATTACCTTCCCAGGAGAGCAAGAACAGCTGTATAGAATAATGAAGTAGACCTCAATGGTGAAAGGAACACATCGGAACCTATGCTTGGAAAAAATAGTGCCTAAACCACTCCTTTCAAAAACACAGAGCAAACAAACACAGGGAGACCAAGAAACAAACCATGCCAGAACAATGTGTTGTCAAAAGCTTTCATGGCCGGGATCACAGGGTTGTTGTATGTCTTTCGGGCTGTGTGGCCATGTTCCAGAAAGACATACAACAACCCCATGCCAGAACATTTGACAAAAACAAAACTCCACACACACCTAATACATTTCTGGCCATAAGATTGCCCTATATAGGTTTCTCAGATCTAAAGGCCTGGCCCTCCTCTTCAATACTACAAGATGGTTTGTGTATATGGATTTTCATTGTGGTTTTTTTTACATTTCACAATAAAACATTTTTATTCAGACAGGCTTTTAAAGATGAAAGTGTTTCAGATCTAGTCAGGAGGTGCTGAGGTTTTAACTTTAACTGAATATGCATTGAATATATTTGAATAGTTTTTAACTGTGAATTTTTAAACACTGTTTATATTTAATGCTGTTGTAATGTTTGCATATTTGTATATTTTACATTGTGTGTTAATGCTTTTATGTTGAGCCATTTTGAATACCTTTCGGTGGAGATAAAGCGGGTTATAATTATTGATGATGATGATGATGATGATGATGATTTGAATGGTATAATCTATGCAGCTATGGTTGATGCTTGACATATTATTATGCTTCACAACATCAAGAGGGACTGCTTGCGACATCAAAGGGGCTCATCCGATGGTCCAGTAGAATACCTAGTGTATTTGACACCCAGCATAGATAACCAAAGCAGATCATTTTAAATACTATCATCAGATTGGCACTGCTACAACCACTACTCCAGAGAGGAGCTCTGGGACCAGCTGACAGTACCTGCACCTGCGTTGCCAACCAAGCCTACCTTGATTCCTCCCCATTTTCTCTTGTACTCAGAGACAATGCTTGCAATGCCTTATTGCCTGCCCCCAGTGCAGACCATGCCAACCACTCCATCTTTGAAAGACCAATACTTGGGTCATGTTATGGTGCTGAAAGCTCTGGGCCTGGGATAGTCCCAAACTGAAATTCCTACCACGATGTTCAGCCAATGGCATGTTGCCCAACAGTATGTGGCTCTCACACACAGAAATCAAAGAAGCACGGTATAAAAGAGTCTGCTTCATCACAGTCATATCAAGCAGACTGATTCTAAGGCAGTTTTAACAGTCTAATCGTCTAATATTAATAGTTTAATAGCCACAAATAGTTTGGGTAACCAAGATGGCAGCCCCCCTCCGCCCCCCCCCCCCCCCGGGTTGAAAGTCCTGCTGCTTAATGCCAGGTCGGTAAATGAGAAAACAACGGCCATCCAAGATTTATTTCTGGATGAGCATGCCAACCTGGCCTGCATTACTGAGACCTGGTTAGACGAAGGAGGGGAGTAACCCTCTCCCAACTTTGTCGACCAGGCTTCAGTAAGCAGCAGCAGGCCTAAACTAAATAGAATATAACATCTGTATCTAAAATGTGTCTGAGCAGGGGTAGCCAAAATGTTTTACTGCATTGGGACAATTCCATGCACATTGAGAAATGAATCTACCTCAAACATTGGTAACAGTATAACATTGTTGCAGCCAGGAATTGTGCCAGTTTTTTTCGTGTCAGGAGCAACCTGAGAAACTGCAAGTTGCTTCTGGTGAGAGAGAATTGGCTGTCTGCAAGGACGTTGCCCAGGAGCATCTGGATGTTTGATGTGGGAGGCTTCTCTCATGTCCCCGCATGGGAAGCTGGAGCTGACAGATGGGAGCTCACCCCACTCCCCTGATTTGAACCGCCAATCTTTCTGTCAGCAATCCTGCTGGCACAAGGGTTTAATCCATTGCGCCACCGGGGCAGTGACACGGAGGGTGTCTAACGTGTTTTCAACATTAAACAGCAATACTCACTTCTTTTCATCAGCTTAACCAGGCTGATCATCCCATATTTTCCTGTATCTCTACATTTCTCCCTAAGTTTGCTTTGCAGTTTCACTTTTGTATAGCAACTAATCAACATAAAGTGCTTGATACATAATTAAAATCAACAATTAACTGAAACTCAGACTGTTCTTTCTGGCACACCTGGATAACAGAAGAGAGAGCAGAATATTATGTGGTAATATTTGAACTAGAACTATGTAAAACTTGCCCATACACTCCCTATTTGGCTTTAGAAAATGATACCAAAGTGTGGTAGATACAAACATGACAGTCCAGCACCAAAGAGTTTTTCACAAAATGTTAAATTGAACTTTCATTTGGTAGTTATGGGCAGACCATCTGCAATTTACAAGCAATTTTAAGTCAGACAATGGTATTCTTGTGTGGTGAAAAATAAAATACAGTTGTAAAATAATAGATTAATTATTTATCAAGCTCGCTGGTGCATTATTAAAACCGCTTTGCAAAACATTTCGGCTTGCATCTGGTGACATTTTTAATCCAATAAAACCGTCTCATTGACATACTTTGCAGCCAAATGACTGCTGCATGAAATTAACATGCAAGGCAAACAGCAAAGCATCAGTTCAAATAAATCTCTTTGGAATTCCAGGAGGAATCCAAAGCCACTTAGAGTAAACATTTGGCAGCTCAGCAATTTGAAATGTCTTATACACAGTTCTGTGTAATAACAAAAGAAAAGGGAGAAAACAACAATGCCAACACATTGCAAAAATACACAGCTGTTGGGAAGATTAAGTATTTAGTGACTAGTGACTGGAAAACTTATTTTCAAAACAGATGTGTAACAGGATACATGACCCAGGGTTATAGATATTGCTATAACAGCCCTTAGGCATATTGTCCACAATGCTAAGAGAAATATAAGGCATGGATTATAATTAAATGGATAGTTTATTGATGATGGTTAGCTAAGTAAAACAAAGTAATTGTCCATTGGCTTGCAAATTGTTTGGATTTGGCTCAAATACTTTCCTAAGTAAAAGCTTAGGAAAGTGTATGAACTATTGCAGTATTATTAAATTTCAGAACCATTAGTAGAAGTCACTAATGGATGGATGGACTTTCCCATGACGAGATAAACCAGGTGTCAAGCTGTCTTATTTGGGGATAGTTGGTAGGTAGAAATGTAGAAACACAACACTCTTAAGGTAAAGGTTTCACCTGACATTAAGTCCAGTCATGTCTGACTCTTGGGGTTAGTGCTCATCTCCATTTCTAAGCCGAAGAGCCGGCGTTATTCGTAGACACCTCCAAGGTCATGTGGCTGGCATGGAACACTGTTACCTTCTCGCCGGAGCAATTGATTTACTCACATTTGTGTTGTCGAAGGCTTTCATGGCCGGGATCACAGGGTTGTTGTATGTCTTTCGGGCTGTGTGGCCATGTTCCAGAAGCATTCTCTCCTGACGTTTCGCCCACATCTATGGCAGGCATCCTCAGAGGTTGTGAGGTATGGAGAAAACTAAGCAAAGAGGTTAATATATATCTGTGGAAAGTCTAGGGTGAGAGAGGTCAGTGTGAATGTGTAGTTAATCACTTAAATTAGCATTGAAAAGCTTATCTGCTGTCTTCTTCCTGCCTCTGGGGCATCCTTTGTTTAGAGTCGTTAACTGCCCTTGGTTGATTCATGTCTGGAAACCCTCTGTTTTCAGAGTATTGCTTTTTATTTACTGTTCTGATTTTTGAGTTTTGTAATACTGGTAGCCAGATTTTGTTCATTTTCATGGTTTCTTCCTTTCTGTTGAAGTTGTCCACATGCTTGTGGATTTCAATGGCTTCTCTGTGTAGTCTGACATGATAGTTGTTAGAATGGTCCAGCATTTTTGTGTTCTCAAATAGTATTTTGTGTCCAGGCTGGTTCATCAAATGCTCTGCTATGGCTGATTTCTCTGGTTGAATTAGTCTGCAGTGCCTTTCATGTTCTTTGACTCTTGTTTGGGCGCTGCGTTTGGTG
The DNA here is from genome assembly GCF_035594765.1 of Anolis carolinensis. Taxonomy (NCBI): domain Eukaryota; kingdom Metazoa; phylum Chordata; class Lepidosauria; order Squamata; family Anolidae; genus Anolis; species Anolis carolinensis. Next base: position 270,623,774 of record NC_085841.1, on the reverse strand, counting down.
GTCCCTATGTAGACTTGTCCACAGCTGCATGGTATCCGGTAGACTCCTGCAGAAGAGAGAGGATCCCTCTTGTCCTTCGCTGACCGTAGCATTTGTTGGATTTTCTTCGTGGGTTTGTAGATAGTTTGTAGGTTGTGCTTCTTCATCAGCTTCCCTATGCGGTCAGTAGTTCCCTTGATGTATGGTAAGTACACCTTTCCTCTGGGTGGATCTTTGTCTTGACTCTCATGGCTTGTTCTTGGCCTTGCAGCTCTTCTGATGTCTGTGGTGGAGTATCCATTGGCCTGTAGAGCCCAGTTTAGGTGGTTGAGTTCACCTTGGAGGAGGTGAGGTTCGCAGATTCTTTGTGCACGGTCTGTCAGGGCTTTGATTGTGCTCCTTTTTTGACTTGGGTGATGGTTGGAGTTTTTATGAAGGTATCTATCTGTGTGTGTAGGTTTTCTGTAAACTGTGTGGCCCAATTGTTGATTGGGTTTGCGGATGACCAGAACATCTAGAAATGACAGTTTTCCTTCCTTTTCTTTTTCCATGGTGAATTGGATGTTTGGGTGGATGCTGTTAAGATGGTCCCGGAACTTGCTGAGTTCTTCCTCTCCATGGCTCCAAATCGTGAAGGTGTCATCTACGTATCTGAACCAAACAGTTGGCTTTTTTGGTGCTGTTTCTAGGGCCTGTTTTTCAAAGTATTCCATATAGAAATTTGCTACTACTGGGCTGAGAGGGCTCCCCATGGCCACTCCATCCTTCTGTTCATAGAATCCAGTGTCCCACTGAAAGTAGCTAGTGGTGAGGCAATGGTGAAACAGGGCTGTGATGTCTTCTGGGAAGTTTTGTTTGATTAGTGTGAGGGTGTCAGCTACTGGGACTTTGGTAAAAAGGGACACCACATCAAAGCTGATCAGTATGTCCTTGGTGCTTAGATTGAGGTTGCTGATCTTTTCTATAAAGTGTGTAGAGTCCTTGATATAATGTGCAGTGAGCCCAATGTGGGTTTGTAGCTGTGTAGCCAGAAATTTTGCCAGGTTGTAAGTCGGCGATCCAATGGCACTTACAATGGGTCTGAGTGGGATGGAGTCCTTGTGGATTTTGGGGAGTCCGTAAAGCCTGGGTGGGAGGGCTTCTGATTTGCACAGCTGTTGGCGTATGTCAAAGTTAATGGAGGAGTTCTTGATTAGAGTGTTCGTTTTTCTGGTGATTTTGTTAGTGGGGTCTTGTTTCAGTTTCTTGTAAATTGTGGGATCTAGAAGTTGTCTGATTTTTTCTTTGTATTGTTTTGTTTCCATGATTACTGTGGCATTCCCCTTGTCAGCTGGAAGAATGATGATTTCAGGATCTGAGTTGAGATCTTTGATGGCCTGTCTTTCTTTTCTCGTTATGTTGCTGGGGGGGAGTTTTGCATTTCTCAGGATCCTTGCTGTTTCAATTCTTACCTCCTCTGCTTCTTCCTCAGGGAGCTGGTAAATTGCTGATTCTATGAACAGAAGGATGGAGTTTTTACCTTCATAAAAACTCCAACCATCACCCAAGTCAAAAAAAGGAGCACAATCAAAGCCCTGACAGACCGTGCACAAAGAATCTGCGAACCTCACCTCCTCCAAGGTGAACTCAACCACCTAAACTGGGCTCTACAGGCCAATGGATACTCCACCACAGACATCAGAAGAGCTGCAAGGCCAAGAACAAGCCATGAGAGTCAAGACAAAGATCCACCCAGAGGAAAGGTGTACTTACCATACATCAAGGGAACTACTGACCGCATAGGGAAGCTGATGAAGAAGCACAACCTACAAACTATCTACAAACCCACGAAGAAAATCCAACAAATGCTACGGTCAGCGAAGGACAAGAGGGATCCTCTCTCTTCTGCAGGAGTCTACCGGATACCATGCAGCTGTGGACAAGTCTACATAGGGACCACCAAACGCAGCGCCCAAACAAGAGTCAAAGAACATGAAAGGCACTGCAGACTAATTCAACCAGAGAAATCAGCCATAGCAGAGCATTTGATGAACCAGCCTGGACACAAAATACTATTTGAGAACACAAAAATGCTGGACCATTCTAACAACTATCATGTCAGACTACACAGAGAAGCCATTGAAATCCACAAGCATGTGGACAACTTCAACAGAAAGGAAGAAACCATGAAAATGAACAAAATCTGGCTACCAGTATTACAAAACTCAAAAATCAGAACAGTAAATAAAAAGCAATACTCTGAAAACAGAGGGTTTCCAGACATGAATCAACCAAGGGCAGTTAACGACTCTAAACAAAGGATGCCCCAGAGGCAGGAAGAAGACAGCAGATAAGCTTTTCAATGCTAATTTAAGTGATTAACTACACATTCACACTGACCTCTCTCACCCTAGACTTTCCACAGATATATATTAACCTCTTTGCTTAGTTTTCTCCATACCTCACAACCTCTGAGGATGCCTGCCATAGATGTGGGCGAAACGTCAGGAGAGAATGCTTCTGGAACATGGCCACACAGCCCGAAAGACATACAACAACCCTGTTACTCACATTTGCATGTTTTCAAACTGCTAGGTTGGCAGAAGATGGGGCTAACAGCGAATGCTCACTCTGCTCCCCGGATTCGAACCACCGACCTTTCGGTCCGCAATTTCAGCAGCTCAACGCTTTAATTGGTTGCCTGATTATATGAACAGGGACTTTATCACCATCACATTTCTATCATGTGCCAAGAAGTGCAATCTATGACCAACATGGGTAGTTTAAAAGCACAGACTGTATGTACTTTATTAAGCTTGTGACACTGAAGCCTATGACACTGATTTATTGTGCTTATGTTGCAGCCTAGTATTTCATTCAATGAAAGAAAAGGAAACTGTCAATGTGTCTGGAATCAAGACCTCAAATATTGATGGGGTGAGGACTGAGCAGAACATCTGGGCAGAAGGGAATGGATTGAGAATGAAGAAGGGCTGGCGCATTGAGAAAACAGCAGGAGGAAACAAGCAATGAAGGCTAGAAAGATTCATGAGTAGAAATAGAGAATGGGGTGTCTGGTTTTTGACTGCAGACATTTACTTCATGTTCATAACCATTCAAGTGCAAGATAGCCTGATAAAATGAGTCCTGAACCATTGTGATTCCCCTTATTGTGGATGTTTACATAATCCTATGGTTAAACATAACTTCCCACCTCATATATTATGATTCAGAGAGCAAAGGCTTCTTTATTATCACCTGGTATATGTTGTTATATGTGCACACAAACGTCAACTAATAAGAATTTTCATATAAAGCTTTGCTCTATAATTACATATAAATTAGTAATTCACAAGATAGATGATGGTGGGTGGCACTGTCGTTCTATGATTCTATATTACTTTATTATTAGGGTAACAAAAATAATAGTAAAATAAACTGGCCATCATCTCAGTATTTATAGTCCAATCAAGCTGAATTAATTAAATACTGTACTTTCTTGAGCTTAACGCTAACCTTTTTGGGCTAAATTACCTCGACAAAATTAGGGTACGCATTAGATTCATGTCACATGGCCATCTTAATGCTGAGCCAAAGTGGAAGGTGCTTCAGGAGTTGCACCTGGAGCTCCCCTTTGAAGGACATCATCTCTAATTTAATGCGGTGCAATCCTGGGATTTGTAGTTTGGTGAGGCATCAGCATTCTTTGGCAGAGAAGGCTCAAGAACCTGGACTTCAGCACACAATAGATTTTCAGCGTCTTAGGGTGCTTTCACCCCAGTTGAGCCACAGAGCCCCACGTCACCCATCAGATGATGCAGGTTCACCTCTGGCGGGGTTCCGTGGCTCAGCCGGGGTGCAAGCATCCTAAAATGTTACACTGGCAACACGGGAGCCTTCACATGTTTCATTAGGAACAACAGGACTAGTGCAGGGGCAAGCTGTGTGACGATGCTTCCCCACATGTGATGGGGAAGCATCACTGGTGGTGAGGCAGGGTGCAGGGCGCCAGGACCACCCAGCTGCCCCGACAATTTGTCACAGAAGCTAGCAAATCGGAACGGTAGACCTTATCAATGTGATGAGGTTCCTTGTAAAACTACATAGAATCATAGAATCATAGAATCATAGAATAGTAGAGTTGGAAGAGACCTCATGGGCCATCTAGTCCAACCCCCCGCTAAGAAGCAGGAAATCGCATTCAAAGCACCCCCGACAGATGGCCATCCAGCCTCTGCTTAAAAGCTTCCAAAGAAGGAGCCTCCACCACAGTCTGGGGGAGAGAGTTCCACTGCCGAACAGCCCTCACAGTGAGGAAGTTCTTCCTGATGTTCAGGTGGAATCTCCTTTCCTGTAGTTTGAAGCCATTGTTCCGTGTCCTAGTCTGCAGGGCAGCAGAAAATAAGCTTGCTCCCTCCTCCCTATGACTTCCCCTCACGTATTTGTACATGGCTATCATGTCTCCTCTCAGCCTTCTCTTCTGCAGGCTAAACATGCCCAGTTCTTTAAGCCGCTCCTCATAGGGCTTGTTCTCCAGACCCTTAATCATTTTAGTCGCCCTCCTCTGGACGCTTTCCAGCTTGTCAACATCTCCCTTCATCTGTGGTGCCCAAAATTGGACACAGTATTCCAGGTGTGGTCTGACCAAGGCAGAATAGAGGGGGAGCATGACTTCCCTGGATCTAGACGCTATTTCCCTATTGATGCAGGCCAAAATCCCATTGGCTTTTTTAGCTGCCGCATCACATTGTAGGCTCATGTTTAACTTGTTGTCCATGAGGACTCCAAGGTCTTTTTCGCACACACTGCTGTCAAGCCAGGCGTCCCCCATTCTGTATCTTTGATTTCCATTTTTTCTGCCGAAGTGAAGTATCTTGCATTTGTCCCTGTTGAACTTCATTTTGTTAGTTTCGGCCCATCTCTCTAGTCTGTCAAGATCGTTTTGAATTCTGCTCTTGTCTTCTGGGGTGTTAGCTATCCCTCCCACTTTGGTGTCGTCTGCAAACTTGATGATCGTGCCTTCTAACCCTTCGTCTAAGTCGTTAATAAAGATGTTGAACAGAACCGGGCCCAGGACGGAACCCTGCAGCACTCCACTCGTGACTTCTTTCCATGATGAACCTTTGGGTTCATTCGCTTAGCCAATTACAGATCCACCTAACCGTAGTTTTGTCTAGCCCACATTTAACTAGTTGTTTGCCAGAAGGTCGTGGGGGACTTCTACAGCCTACATGATTCCATAGCAATGAACCAAGGCAGTTAAAGTGGATTCATTCTACAGCATAGATACACCCCAAGGTTTTCTTTTCAATTGCTGGAAACTTTGGTGCTCTAACACTTTTGTTTATAAAGAAGGAATTCTAAGCAGGCAGCAACTGTAATAATCAAATTACACTTTTTGCTGCTGTGTATCACATTTGGCAGCAAATACTTTTTTTAATTTCAGGGTTTTGAAAACTGAGGCGCACATTAGATTTGATGGCGCATTAGATTCGAGTTAATATGGGTATATTCAAATATTTTTCTTGAGTTAGTCACTCTAATATATTATATCTCCTTCTGTTTGTCCATTTGTCCATCCATCCATTCGTCTGTCTGTCTCTGGCTATCCAAACCATTTCCTTGTACAATGTACAATATGTGTTCTTAATAGGCACTGATCAGTTGCTTGACTGGGGAGAGTGGGTCAGCTCCCTCTGTCAGCTCCAGCTCCCCATGCGGGGACATGAGAGAAGCCTCCCACAAGGATGTTAAACATCAAAAACATCTGGGCGTCTCCTGGGCAACGTCCTTGCAGACGGCCAGTTCTCTCACACCAGAAGTGAATTGCAGTTTCTCAAGTTGCTCCTGAGACGAAAAAAAAGTTGCTTGACTTTAAAATGTACATTGGGAACTAGTGTAGTGTAGAGGCTGGAAAACTGGATTGGATAGTTCCAGGTTCAAATGGTTGATCTTGGGTAGTTCTCTTGGTCCCCCTCCACACAGTTGAATAAAATCCCACATTATCTGCTTTGAACTGGGATATATGGCAGTGTGGACTCAGATATTCCAGTTCAAAACAGATATTGTGGGATATTCTCCCTTGATATTCTGAGTTATATGGCCATATATCCCTTGCTCTTCCTCTCTGCCTCATCTACTCCACTAGACAACCATGAGGCTATAATAGGAAGCAGATAAAGTATCTAGGAGCTCAAGGCAGAATGTGTGAACATTCTGCCTTGAGCTCCTAGAAAGTGATATAGAAATATAATCATCACAAAATCACATGTTTAAAGAAGTAAATACTTTTTTCTCGAATTTGAATCTGACCAGAGAAAGACAAACAGGACTGACTCTCAAGAAGCAATACTGAGGAGCTCTAAGAGCAAGCTCTTGCTTTCAGAGAGCCTAATATAATTAAACATTGCTTTTCTGTATAGTACCTTTGTTCTTTATTATACCCTTATATTTACAAATAAGCAGGGTAAAATCAGAGTGTCCCAACAAATTACATGTTCAAACATGCTACTTCCATTACAGAAAAAGCTTCCGCTGACATAAGTAGGAGGTTCCATAAAAATGCGTGCAGTTATATTGGACAGTTTTTGTTGAGCAGTGGCAAGGAAAGGAAGCATTAAACTATTCCTCCCCAGTTTTTCATTCAGAGCAGACATCAAGAACTGCTACCTAACTTAAAAAAGAAAGGGCCTTAATGCATTCCCACATTTAACAACATATCTTATTTGGCCCACAGATGTCTCCACTCCTCACCTCTTAAGGAAACTCGCTGGGTTCATTGTTATCTTTCCTGCTGCTTAGGAGCTGGGTAGAATGAAACAAAATTATGCTTCATGTCAATTAATTAGACACAATACTATTTTTTTAATGGCCATGATCTTATTGTCCAACATAACCATCAGTGGAAGAAAAAGGTGCTTTGCTAGCTCTTGAAGTTTTCTTAAAGCCAATCGGGAAGTTTTCTCTCCTAACAAAGAAGGTCTCTTCTGCTCCACTTCTCTGGAAAAGTGCCTTCCATCCACATATGTTCAGCCACACAGTTGTATCAGCATATGCCATCAACAGGTTCCTGGCTGTTGTGTTGCAGGTGCCTAGTGGAATGTGTTCTGATATAAAGGAATAGACTTGCCAAGTCAAAGGATCAGGCAAAGCTCCATTATTCCATTAATTAGCTGATCTCCTGCCATTCCCCAACTTTGGCTGTCAGCACTACTCAGTTTGAAATATAAATGGGCAGCCAGGTAGAGGGATATATTCGTGCAAAATGGTGTCATGCCAAAAGGCTTACGTCTATGTAATTAATGCCTGATGTTTCTAATGTTTTCTAATGCCTGCCATTTAAAGCATTGCTTTTGATGTTTTGAGAAATGACATTTTTTGAAGTATTTCCTGGCATGCTATGATAAGCCTCCACCTTCTTCCATCTCCAACGTCACTTATGTCCTTCCAGCACATGGCTACCCAACATTTCATACCTGAAATCACACAGATTAAAATCAAGAGATATGATTTCTTTGTACACATGCATCTTTGTTAATTTGGGAATGGGGAGATGGAGAAAAAGGGAGAGAGAATCAGACAGCCATCAAACATGGCATAGGCATGCTTTTTCTAATGATGATATAACTCATTCTTCTAATGTCCCATTTGCCCAAGTGACTTGCTTTCTGGGCAGAATATGGCTGGCATTAAGGCTAAGCATTGCATCTCAGTATATGAGCTTGTCCAAGTCTGAGATCCATTCTTTTTGGTCCATTACAAACATACCCTGTTTCCCCGAAAATAAGACATCCCCAAAAAATAAGACCTAGTAGAAGTTTAGCTGAATTGCTAAATATAAGGCCTCCCCCGAAAGTAAGACCTAGCAAAGTTTTTGTTTGGAAGCATGCCCGCCGAACAGAACACCAGAGCATGCAGGATTGGTAAATGTACATACCAGTTGTACATGGAAATAATGGTAGTAACAAGAAATTCTTGATAGGATCCACAGTTTGTCAGGTTATGTTGGTTTGTGATGACAACTACTGTACAGTATATAATAAATGTTCATTTTTTGTTCAACAATAAATGTGAATTCCTCTTCATAGAAAAATAAAACATCCCCTGAAAATAAGGCCTAGCACATCTTTGAGAGGAAAAAATAATATAAGACACTGTCTTATTTTCGGGGAAACACGGTAGGTACATTAGGATATATGAGATGATACATTTTGGATACATTAGGATACATTTTGAATGTCTGAGTCTCTTTGTAATCCAGGATTATTCTGGTACTGGTCAGGCTTTTGCTGAGGAAAGGTCTTTGAATGAGCAGTTTTGCACTTTGTTATGTTTAGGTGCATTCAAAAAGTTGCAAGTTAAAGCTGGTTTTGATAGAATTCCTTAATTATTTTTATTTTTATGATGATGATAACAATAAATCTATGTGCATGTATCGCCTTGGAACATGAATTGTGAAAAAGGACATGATATTAAACCAGCAAACAAAGACAATATCTAAAAGCCCCACTCACTGTTTGTCAGCTATAACATTTTCTGAATCCAGGAATCCTAGTGTATCTCTGTTGTCATGAGCTGTGGATACACATGCAATATGACCAGTGAATTTTGCAAGACATTCTTCTGCTCTTACTACTGACACAGTTTTAAAATCACATTTAGCCTTTGCTTTCGAATGCGCCATCTTATCTCATCTCATCTGAGTTATGTCTTTGTGCAGACATGGTATACTGTTGGAAATCTTTCTATTACTTCAGTAATTATATTGTTCCTGTTGCAATGCGAAGTAGCCTAGCCAGTGTGAACCAATTATCTTCTATGGATTTTGCTTTACTGGAGTCTCCATGTTTCCCCAAATCCTAGACATGACTGCTGATAATAGCTATTTGTAGAGCCAAGCTATGTTCTTTCTATTGGCTGCATGTGCCCCATAATATTTTCCTTCTTTTGCTCTGCAGAATTTAATTCTAGTTACACTTCACCGCATGGCAGCTGAAATGAATTCTACCTTTCCCACTCACACATCTTGGTTGGATTGCTCCTAAAATACATTGAAAGCCACAGATATGTTTTTAAAAATCACTGTATAAAAATGCCACGTGTTATTAAAATAACAGCAGATATTGAGCCTTAGATTTAAGATCTTGGAAAAAAGCTGAGATACATGTGGGCCATTTGAAGATGAACTGGTTTTGGAAAAAGGGAAGGACACTAAGGTGGTTTAGAGCATAGAGAAATGGGAATTTTACACCTTTTTGTTGAAATATTTCCAGAACACACCCAAAAAGGATATACATACATACATTCTATGGGTTTTAAATGTGGCCTTAGCTTACATGATGAATGCTTGATGAATGATTTTTCAGCAGGAGCTTGTTACAAATATTTGGCATAATTGCAAGAGGAACAGGCAGGGACTGAAATGTAACAAGTGTGTTAAAAAAGACAAATGCTTTTGCTGGTTTCTGAATATGTTGTGCTAAGACAGGTTATATAAATAACAATGAAAGAAAAGAAAACAAAATAAGTGGCCATTTTTGGGCCACTGTAGGAGGCTTGTCAACTAAATAGATTGCTTCTTAGTCCCTGTGCCTCGAAAGGTCAACACTGTTATTTTCCAAATTAGATCACCTTTTAATTTTATGGTGGGGCCTATGCAATGTTGATTTATACACCTCTGCTTGAACAGACCTTTTCAAATTTCAGAACATGATCCCTCACAAGAATACGATTTGCCTAGCTGACATGACGCTGGGGAGCTGTTTTTGGCAGTGTAGCTACTCTGGATGATGGACACAAAGGGGAAAGGAAACAGAGAGAGTGGTGGTGTTATACATTTTTCATAGCACGGGAACTAGGGAGACAGTAACCCCATACAGTTAATTCTGCTTCTACAAGCTCAAGTCAGGAAGAGAAAGAAAAAACACATAAGCTGCTACAAACTCCAAGTTGCTGATCCATCAGGAAATTTAGATACATGGAAATGGCACAGGAACCTCAAGTAAGTTCATACAAAATATATAGTAACCTCCAAGGAGCATGGCCAGATAACTCTGAATATCATCATGACCAAACAGAATCTGACTCTTACCATCTGCGAAAAAACATAATGAAAAGAGATATGCAAGCATGTGGCCTTCTAACTAAACAAAATCTTATCTCTAAGGTCTGTGGAATGAAAAGTGACCAATATAGCAACAGGTTTTTAAACAGGTATCTAGGGAAGGATTCAAGAAATTATAGACTGATTCATTTAATGTCTATTCTGGGTCAATTGTAGAAAGCACTATGAAGACATTGGTTGGCATTCAGCATTTTAGTTATAGATTCATAACCTAGAATTAGATTCATAACTTATCTGTAATCAATAAAGCTTTGTAGTCCTCCTGTTTGTTGTTGTTGTTGTTGTTGTTTTTTTCGTGTCAGGAGCAACCAGAGTTGCTTCTGGAGTGAGAGAATTGGCCGTCTGCAAGGATGTTGCCCAGGGGAGGCCTTGGTGTTTTTTTTTAATGTTTTACCATCCTTGTGGGAGGCTTCTCTCATGTCCCCGCATGGAGCTGGAGCTGATAGAGGGAGCTCATCCATGCTCTCCCCGGGTGGGATTCGAACCTGGTAGCCTTCAGGTCAGCAACCCAACCTTCAAGTCACGAGGCTTTTATCCCCTAGGACATCAGAGGCTCCAGTCCTCCTGTAAAACCACAGAAATGGTCTCCTAGTACACCTTGAGAGCTATCAACCAAATCAGATAAAGAAAGCTCATTCAGCTCCCTATAGATTGAGTGGCGAGAAGAATGACATTTCCATTAACCCCCTTGCAGGAGAGTGAGGCGGTGACAAGGAGCATGCTTTCTTGTTGGAGGGAGGGTGGTGGAAACATCCTTCACTGGCAGCTGAGCAGCTAATACAGTGACTGGCTTTAAGGTGGACTGGAAAAGTTGGGCCAGGAGTCCTTACTTAGTTACACATATGTCACTAAGCAGCCAATAGAGAGCATTGGTGAAAATTACTAAGTCAATATAAAACCTATGTGGACACCCCTCATTTGGCCCATCTGGTCTCTTTGTGGTCTGCAGAGTCACACTGCATCCCACCTCCTTTTCACCATCAACCATCGATGATCTGGGGATAGGGCAGAGAACACACAACTCTATTCCTACTGTGAACAGCAGTCTCTGTTAATCCCCATGCAGATAGCTGTCTGCTACTCAAAAGGAAAAGTAAAACAAATCTCATTCTGAAATGTCAGCTATTCTCTCTCACTTTTTCATTTCCAGATCTCAGTAGACAAGGAAAAAAGAATGATACTTCCCATAAATCTATGAATGGGGATAGTAAACAAGTGTACAGTATTTGAGTGTGTGTACATGCATGTTTATTTGCACACAAATGTATGCCACTCTATTTGCCATTCATCCAGTTCTTGGGTGGCCAAAAAAGCTGCCTGCCTCAACTAGAAAGAAAACTGTTAGTGAAGAAGAGTAACCAGGGCTACTTTCAAGGTACATCTTGTCTTGCTCACCTTCTAGAATTCGTTGTAAGAGTCACAATTACAAGCCTAAGACAACTCAGTAAATGGATATTGCAAACTTAGATTTTCAGAAAGCATTTTCTCCCTTTCTACAGGCTCCTGAATAAATCTAGCATTCAGGGGATATGAGAAAAGATCCTCTTATGAATGAGAAACTGGCTAAAGAACAAAAACTGAGAGAATGAGTGAGAATAAAAGAACCATTGTTAGAATGAAGAGGTGTAAGGAGTGGGATTTTGTGAAGACTATGTCCTGGGCAACTGCTTTTGAACTTGTTCCTAGATGAATTAGAAGTGGTTGTGAGCAATGAGGCGGCCAGGTTTGCAGATGGCACCAAACCATTCAGCATGGCAAAACCAATAAGACACTGCAAGAAGCTCTCTTCAAACTGGGTGAATGCTTCTCCTCCACACAAGTGACACAACAGTTCAATGTAAGTAGAATCTACTTCCAGCCAAGAATATAAATAAAGCCCAAAGGGCCCTACTTGAAAAATGATCAACTAGAAGAAGTAGAAATGAGAAACTTTGACAGAGATCATACATCAGACATGTAGCCACAATGTTGTGATTTTGATCTGCCTCTTGATCTGATACAATGTGTAGGTAAATCTAATTGGTTCAATGACTTCAACTGGGGCTAGCAATAAGATTTAGTGGCATGTATGCCACTTTCACAGTGTGAAAATGGATTCACAGGGACAGAATAATGATAATTCTAGTGGTATGTCTGGGAACTAACAAAGAGTTAAACAATAGGATAACTTTAGCACTGACTATTTCAGCAGGAGTCTTGATATTTCTGTTTAAACAGCATTTATGCAAATGGCTTTTGGTTATTGGCCTACTTTTTGGAGATAACCATACAGCTTCCATGCTAATCAGTCTCAAGGTTAGCGAAAGATACCACCTGCTACTTCTACTTAGTCAAGCCAATTTATTTAAATTAAAGTCAGTTTACCTGCAAGCTCACAATATGAGTTCACGGTGATTTCCTACAGTCTAAACTAGGCAGCCTTCAGGTCTATTTTCAGTGGTAGTATTTACAAAATAATGTTCCCTTTTGTGTTTTGAGGACAATTAATGCTATTTTGATCTTCCCATGCGTATCTTGCTAATAGAGATTCCCAGGTTTCGAAGGCTGATTCACTAAGTGTAAAAAGAGAAGCAATTTCATGCAAATAATATAGAATCTGATCTCTTTCCTTGCTGCAATGTTTTGAATGTCGACTTGAACAAACAGCTATCCCAATCTGGTGCACGTCTAGTTTGCTGGAATACAAATTCCCACAATATTGTCTTGTCATATTACTATAACCCAATACATCCAGAAGTTAAGTTAGAATCCAGACAACCAGGGCTTGTACTGGCATACATCTGAAGGTTAAAGAAGAATGCTATAAATCAATCAAGCTCTGTTTGCAGTGGTATAGTGATACACTTTGAAGCATAGACCTCTCTTAAGACTACCAGGGAATATCCAAAACTGAAATTGGCTGTGTAGATCTTTGTAAAAATAGAGAGATTTTTTTGAAGATTTTGGATGGCATCTTGTACGGGAGTGATCAGTAGTTCAGTAGTTATAGATGCATAGTTCCGGGGATTTATGGTCATTAATGACTGATGTGATACATTTTCCAACAACCCATTTTTTTCAGCATGGGAGCCCCCAGCTGAAGGATTTATGAAGTGCTATAGGTCAGGATGATGGGAAATGATATCTGCACTGCTCTCCCCCAGCTGGAAGGCACTTTGAGACAAGCAGCTGCAGCAAGACCACAAGGGGCCTCTCCAATCGCTTACTTTAAACACAGCCCAAGAACTGACAACAGACATCATTTCAACGTGCCCTAATAAGCAGTGCCAAGCTGAAAAGGTAGGGCTTTTTGATGTTAATGTCCTTAGATATAAATATTATAATGGGGCTCCATCATCTACCACAGTGGTTCTCAACCTGTGGGTCCCCAGGTGTTTTGACTTACAACTCCCAGAAATCCCAGCCAGTTTACCAGCTGTTAGGCTTTCTGGGAGCTGAAGGCCAAAACATCTGGGAATCCACAGATTGAGGAACACTGATCTACCAGGAAGAGGTGTTTTCTAGAGTGTATATTTCTTGCCCACTCAGGATGTAGCTATCTCCTAAAAACTTTAGATTACAAGAAGGATAGGTTGTAACATTATACACAATTAATTTCCCCTCTAACTATAGTGCAAAATTCAGTTAAAACCAGAGGGAAGAGGGGAGTCCAAAGGGATTGGCAGATACTAAATTTCCTTCAATCTAATGACCCATCTGCACTACCATTTAATGCAGTTTATAATGGTCAGTGTAGACTCATATAAAGCAGATTGAACTGCACTGAATATGAGTCTACACTGTCATATAATCCAGTTCAAGGCAGATAATCTGCATTCTAAAACAGTGTAGATAGAGCCAAAGAGTTCCGGGCTTCAGACTTTACACCACTGACTGATCTCAGATGCAATGGGTAGAACCAAGGCTGTTATTCTGATTCTTCTGTTTTCCTCAGGGTGGTGATGACTGCAGTAATACTGCTGGGTTTTTTTGCAATGTGATTCCACTGTATAGTATGTTACTATACAGCTGTTAGGCTGTATAGTAACATAGGATTCCCCCTAACAAAGTGCTGTAGTGTATCCTCATTTCTTAGCAGGCATGATCCCATTCTGGATCCTGCCAACCAGCCTTACCTTCCTCCTGGATGAATTTGCAAAGAATTCAAGTATGGTATTACAGTTCCCTAGAATCCCTTTGTGTTGTTGTTGTTGTTGGTTTTGTTGTTGTTGTTGTTGCTGCTGTTGTTGACATATTTTAAAGCAATATGTATATACCTTGCTGTTTGCTCATATCTGTTCATATCTCCTTTGTTTTTCAGTGGACCCATTTTGGCTTTCCTTACGCAACACCTGTTCCTCTGCTAAATGGAATGATAAACCTACTAAAAACTATTATCAGCTATGCAAAAATGGAAAAGAACATAAGCCTCCCCTGCCATTTGGTAATCAAGTTTCTTTTAAAACTTTGATTGTGAACACATACAAACTGCAGAGATTCAATAAGATTAAACTGCAATAATTTCAGTTGAAGTGAAGAAAATAGGAAAGTATATATTGCCACTTTTAGTTTCTTATGTGACATTCATAGGATCATCCCATAGGACGGAGCCCCCAGATGGCGTAGTGGACTAAGTGACTTGAAGGTTGGGTTGCTGACCTGAAAGCTGCCAGGTTCGAATCCCACCTGGGGAGAGTGTGGATGAGCTCCCTCTATCAGCTCCAGCTCCATGCGGGGACATGAGAGAAGCCTCCCACAAGGATGGTCAAAACATCAAAACATCCGGGCGTCCCCTGGGCAACGTCCTTGCAGACGGCCAATTCTCTCACTCCAGAAGCAACTCCGGTTGCTCCTGACACGGAAAAAAAAAATCCCATAGGACCATCCCAAAGGAACAAGTCAAAATCCACAAAGAGATCTTTGATTCTAATATATTGGATTTAGGTCCACTCTTTGAACATAGTTAAGTTCTTTTCATAGGAAATGTCATTATGTTAAGCATTTTCATTTAAAAACATACATTGTGCTCTTAAATAAAATATTCTTTTTTCCTTGAGAAAAATTGCAGCTTTTGTTACTACCTTTCAAAAGGAGGAAGTAAATTAAAGTGGTCATAACTGTATTAGGCTATGGAGTGAATATAGTTTTTCAGGTGCCTTACTGGGATTTTATTAATATTGTAAACATTTGATAGGATTGCCTTAATTTGCATTCTGCTATTTGGGTGGAATGCTTAAGCTGTATATTTGTATCAGTTCAGTAAGCAGAAGAAATTAATGGTTTTTTAAGGGTTTCTAGCAGTTATGTGTGCAACGTTAGTCTGTAAAGAGCAGGGGAAACTGTGAGTGGATTTGACTTACATGTGTGGACTTCAGGAAGATTTCTCCAAATCCAGGCAGAAGCTCACATCATTCTTTGCTACTATACATTATCAGCAGAAGCTTTACCATGCAATTTATTATATAAACTAATTCAAGCTGCAGAAACAAGTAGCATGAGAGAGGGCACAGTTAGAAGCCTGAGACTTGTTATGCAGAGAAAGACATACATAAGAAAAATCCTATCTTGGCTGCGGCATCAATAAAAGAGTGCAGATTGTACTTGGTAGCACAAGGTGACATTAAAATTACTGACAATAATATCATTTCTCAGACCAGTATTTTCTGTTGATCATGGGGATTCTGTGTGGGAAATTTGGCCCAATGTGATCGTTGGTGGGGCTCAAGGGGCTCTTTGATTGTAAGTGAACTATAAATCCCAGCAACTACAACTCCCAAATGTCAAGGTCTATTTTCCCCAAAATCCACCAGTGTTCACAATTGGGTATATTGAGTATTGGTGCCAAGTTTGGTCCAGATCCATCAGTGTTTGAGTCCACAGTGTTCTCTAGATGTAGGTGAACATCTAGTTAGTTATGAAGTAGCAACAAAAATAATTCTATGGTTGGGGATCACCACAACATGAGGAACTGTATTAAAGGGTCGCGGCATTAGGAAGGTTGAGAACCACTGGTCTACAACATGTTGCAATCCTTCACCATAAAAGTAATATTCGTATAGTTAGATATAGGCCCCCAGTGGCACAGCGGATTAAACTGGTAAGCTCCTGAATTTGCTGACTGAAAGGTTGACAGTTCAAATCTGGGTAGGGGGTGAGCTCCTGCTGTTAACCCCATCTTCTGCCAACATAGCAGTATGAAAACATGCAAATGTGAGTAGATCAATAGGTACTGCTCCGGCGGGAAGGTAACTGCACTCCATGCAGTCATACGAGCCACATGACATTGGACAATGTCGACTCTTCAGTTTAGAAATGAAAATGAGCACCAACCCCCAGAGTTGGACACAACTAGACTTAATGTCAAGGGGAAACCTTTACCTTTACTATAGTTATATATAATCACAAAACCCCTTTTTAAGACCAACTTATATGTACTGTATTAACACACCTAAAACTTTCTGCTAACAGACTTTTTGAACTTTAATGTGCATGCATCTCGGTCACAGCTGTCACTAATACAATGACACTTCGAAGCAATGCTTTCATTTGCACACCCTATAAGCATACACTGTTGTTTTCATTATTGTTGGGTTTTATGGTCACCGGTTTTGTGAGGTTTTCTGATATTTTACTGCAATATTGTGGTCTGCTCTGGTACAGGAGGGGTTCCGTGAGGGTGCCACCATGAGTTACTGCATTGGGTGACACCATCCTTAGTGACACCATTATGTCCTAGGCATGCGTTCTCTGCATAAAATGGATTTTCACCCCATTTCTTTATTGATTGGAATATGAACATCTTCCAAGATACTGTAAAGAAGCATTAAGTGAGGAAACAGTAGAACAATGCAGGCACAAAAGCTTGAAATCTATAAACTTTAATTCTTTTCTCTCTGATTTATAGTTTTATACTACTTCCTACCACAGAAGAGTAAAATCGCAAAAGAAGCAATTAATCTTTGATCCCAATTCTTTTTCTCATCCTCTTGTGACCTAATTCATAATCTTAAAATGTCTGAAACAAAAATACCAGCAGCCTGATTACAGAGTTAATAGCAGGGTCATGAAATGCAGATGAGGTTTTGTAAAATGCCAAATATGTGTAATGACAGAATGGACTGCGGTGATACAGACCTCTGGGAAATTCTTCTCCACAC
Organism: Anolis carolinensis; assembly: GCF_035594765.1. NCBI lineage: Eukaryota > Metazoa > Chordata > Lepidosauria > Squamata > Anolidae > Anolis > Anolis carolinensis. Next base: position 270,606,557 of record NC_085841.1, on the reverse strand, counting down.
ATGCACCATTAATCTTTATGGCAGACGCATAAGGGGAGGGCTTTGGAAGTGCTTTGTGAGTATTCTTTGAAGTAAGTAATTACAGTCAAAAGTAGTTAAGTGCAATAGTAATTGTAGGTCTATCACAGTTTTGGTAGTTATCTTCCATGGTAGTTACAAGTGTGTAACTTGGCAAGATGGCACTACCTGGAGGAATCCTCCACCTTGTGTGACTGTGGAGCAGAACAAACAACTCCACATATGTATGCTTGCCCACAGTGTCCTGCCTCATGTACTGAGGAGGAGTTGCTTAAAGCTACGGACAATGCGGTCGCTGTTGCCCGCTTTTGGTCTAAAACTATTTAGTTGCTTGTGATTCCTTTATTTCATCACTTTTAAACTTACTTATTATGCAATGCTTTCGACATGAAATAAATAAAAAGTGTGTAACCAAAGGTGTATTCATATTATATCATTGCAGTTTGATACCACTTGAAATGCCATGGCTCCATCCAACAGAATCCTAACACTGGTAGTTTGGTGAGGCACGAGCACGCTTTGGCAGATGAGGCTAAAGAGCTTGTAAACCTACAAATGAAGCTATGGCACTTAAAGTGGTGTTGAATGACTATAACTGCAGTGTGAATACACCCTAAGATGATCCAATCTAAATAGGGACCATGAGTCTCTCTACACCAGTGGTTCTCAACCTGTGGGTCCCCAGATCTTTGGGCCTTCAGTTCCCAGAAGTCCTAACAGCTGTTAATCTGGCTGGGAACTTTGAAACAATGGCTAAAAAGTTCTGAAAGGAAAAGGGAAATGTTTTCCTGCAGCATGACAATGCCAGACCACACACTTCACATGCCACCACAGCAGAACTTCAGAGACTGGATCTCACCACCGTACGGCATCCTCCTTACAGTCCAGATTTAGCATTGTCTGACTTCCATCTGTTCCCGATAATGAAAGAAGATCTGCGGGGACATCATTATGCTTCTGATGAAGACATTGAGAGAACTGTAAGACGCTAGTTGCGGAAACAGAGTGTCGACTTCTTCCGTAACGGCTTCAGAAAACTTGTTCATCGTTGGCAGAAATGTATCCAATTGTCTGGTGATTATGTGGAAAAGTGAATAGTGGTAGTTAAAGAGCACATTCTAAAGATTATTTCTGTGTTTGATTTATTAAAATATTCCCATCCAAATCCAAGTAACGAAGGTAGAGGCATTACTTTTCATTCAACCCTCGTATATCATACATTTTTCCCAAAATAGAACTTAAAGCACCTTACAGTAGAAGATACACATCCTCCTACACTGATATATCATTGTCTTCATCATCATCCCCCCCCCAAAAAAAAAGCTCTGTGACTCAAAAAGCACAACAGAATTTAAAATATACACAAGGTGAACTTAAAAATAGAATTATACCATTATAGTGCTATATAACTGCCAGGACAACATCCTATGGAATCATGGGATTTGTAATTTATGGAAGGGCATTTAGCATTCTCAGCCAGGAAGCTCTTGGGCCTCACTAAACTACAAACTCTAGAATCCTACAAGTTGCTGCCATGGCAGTTAAAGTGGAATATAGTACTACAACTGTAGCGGAACCTTTGTGCTACGGTCCTTGTTGAGCGCAGTGGATGGATTGGAGACGGACAACTGGAATAATTCCAAGAAAGCAGTTTTATTCCGCTAATGGCCACTAGGGTTCCCCCTCGCACAAAATAAGTGCTTTCTCCAGGGAGAACCCCCAGTGGCGGGCTGAGTAAATATTTATACACACTACAGGGTTCGGGTTATGCCCGCCCACAAGCAAATTCATTGGCTTAGAGTTGTGACGCTGCCTGACTTGGACCCAATCAGTGCTGACCAGCGGGCCGGCCGCACTCTTTCTGTGCCATGCTCACAATCATTCAGAGCGCCTGCGTACGCATGCGCTGTTTGTTTATCTTTAGCTTTCATTTCTTCAGAAACACATGATTTCCCAGAAGTCACATGTTTCTGTGAGTTTATGCACCCGGGTTGCTAGCTGTCGCCATCTCTGCCCATATATGGTATTTCCTGGGGTTCTTTAACCTCCCGCCTCACTCCCCCATTTTCTTTTTGCGAAGCGCATGTACAGAAGCTGAAGCAAAGCATTATGGTTCCATCCAATCCCGCTTGGCTTGGAGTATGGCTATCTTTTCTCCAGGTAAAGATTGTGTGACACACCTAGTACACATTTGCATCATTATTGGAGTGCAGCACATAACTATGAGAACAATGAACAATCCTAAAATCCCTACCAACAATATGTCCTTCAACCATTCTATTGAGGGTAACCAGCTAGTCACCCAGGAGAAGGGAGACCAACCTTCTACCTCCTGGACATTATTGTAAATTAACTTTTGTAATGACTCGATGTCATCTTAAATAGTACTATTCAAGTTATGAAATTTCACTACACAACGCCCTCTGACCATGGCGCATAAACCCCCCCTGGCCGCCAGTAGGTAGTCAAGGGCCAGCTTATGCTGTAGGGCCATCTGGCTGATTTCTTCTACTTCAGACTGGATTTCCCGGAAAATTTTACCAGTGGCATTTATGGACTTTTCAAGGCGGCAAGTCAGGCCTAGAACACTTCTACGATTTGCTTGAGCTACAATCCCTGGGTAAGCACCCAGGGTCAACAAGCCTGTGATCAGGCCTCCTCCTACACGGGAGGCTTCTGAACCTGACAGGGCCTTGTTAATAATGACCTCATCCGAGCATTCTGGTCCTAGAGGGCCTGTTTGCACAATGTCCCGTTTCAGGCGCTGATGCCTTTTGTGTAAGACCTGAACTGGGAATGTCAAATAACCCACACCGACACACTGGTAGTTGCCGGGGTGATAATTTGTGGCCCATTTATCAAAGAAAAACCATAGATTTGGATCCCTAATTTGCCATAACGGACAGAGGCTTTTACCTAGGCTCAGTTGGGTTAATTGTTGCAGTATGTTCATATATTAATGCTACCTCTTTCCCGTGCTGCTCAAACATATAATTGGCATGTTCTTTTATCCAATTCCCATGTGCTCTTTTTCCAACAGAGAGAATAAAACTCAGCACAAATAATATACCAAACACAGTGCGCTTTCCTCCCCTCCTCATAACTTGTCTCCCACTTTTTCCTCTCAAAATGTCTAGCCACCATCTCCCGGAGAGCGCCTTTGTTGGGCCATGCTGCGACATACTTGACCACCGACGCTCCGTTGCACCCGAAGGGATCAGCTTCATGGCCTTGTTGACCCCTTAGGGAGTTGCCGGATGATCCTGAGTCTCAGGTCCTCACCAGGAATTCGCTCCGTCCGCCACTCCTCAGGTGCTAGTTTTACACAGGTGTAATGTATCCACGGCTTAATCTCCTTCACCTTCACTGCAGTGGGGGTAGACAGGAGCACAACATAGGGTCCTCGCCACTTGGGTCCCAATGGCTCAATCTTCCAATCCTTGACCAGAACCTCGTCACCTGGTGAAAAACAATGTAGAGGTGTGGTAGGGAATGGTGGGTTCAATTCAGAAATGTATTTTTCTAACTGCTGCAATTGTCTGCCCAAAGCCTGAACCTGGGCCAATGTCTGTTTCTCTCCTATGAGGTGTTGCTCAGCTCCTGTCTCTAAGGCTCCCTTCAAGCTCAAAGGGGGTCGTCCATAGAGTCTTTCAAAAGGGGAGAGTCCTGTCCGTTTGTGTGGTGTACATCTGATTCCTAATAATGCCATGGGCAAAACCACCGTCCACGGCAATCCTGTCTCTTGGCAAAGTTTCCCAAGCTGAGCCTTTAATGTCCTATTCATTCTTTCCACTTTTCCAGAAGATTGGGGTCTATATGCACAATGTAACTTCCATTTTATGCCCAAAATTCTACATAATCCTTGCACGGCCTGTTGAATATATGCGGGGCCATTATCTGATCCAATTTCTAAGGGTATGCCAAATCTGGGAATAACATCTTTCATTAGAGCTCTTGACACCTCCACAGCCTTCTCAGTCCTTGTAGGGTAAGCCTCCACCCATCCTGTGTATGTGTCCACGAACACCAGTAAATATTTGTATCCTTTGTATGGGGGCATTTCTGTAAAGTCAGTGACTAAAGCTTCAAAGGGTACCCCACCCACATGTTGGACTCCTGGTGGCTTGAGGGGTCCTTCTCTGGGGTTATTTTTTATACATGTCCAGCATCTTCGGGCTGCTGCTGCCGTTAGGCTATGTAATCCATCGATATACAACTGTCGTCCTAGCAGATTTGCCAATGCCATTTTTCCTAAATGTGTATTTTGGTGCATGTGTTGGACTATGTGCCATGCCAAGTCCTTAGGGACGTAGACACGGGCGTCTGGCATCACTATGAGTTCTCCTGACCACTGACCCTTCTCCTTTAAGGCCCATTCTTCTTCCTCTGGTGTATATGTAATGTTATGTTCAGTTAATTCTACCTGTAGGGCCATTACCTGATGTTCAATATAGGGCAGCCTAGCTGCCTCTTTGGCTGCCAGATCAGCCTGCCTATTTCCTTGCACTACGGGATCGTCTCCACGTTGGTGCCCTTTACAATGCATCAAAGCCACCTGCCTTGGCTTCCAAACCGCCTCCAGGAGATCCACAATCTCTCCAGCATGTTTCACGCACTTTCCTCCAGACGTGAGGAGCCCGCGCTCCTTGTACAGTGCTCCGTGTGCGTGGAGGGTAGTGAAGGCATATTTTGAGTCTGTGTAGACGTTAACCCGCTTTCCGCTTGACAATTCCAACGCTCGGGTCAGGGCAATCAATTCGGCCTTCTGGGCAGAAGTCCCCGGGGGCAGTGACCCTGCTTCCAGCGTCTCTCCCCCCCACCGGACAACCGCATAACCTGAGTGTCTTTGATTATTTTCCATAAAGGAGCTTCCATCTGTGAACAGAGTGTCGTCCACCTTAGTTAGTGGCACATCCTTCAAATCCGGTCGACTGGAGAATACCTCATCCATCACCTGGGCACACTGATGGATCTTGGTGTCTCCTGGAGTCGGGAGCAAGGTGGCCGGATTCAGAGTGGAGCAAGTCTCCAGGGTCACCAGTGGGTTGTCACACAACAATCCCTCATATTTCATTAACCTCTCACTTGTGAGCCAGCGCGGTCCCTTAGTGTCTAGCAGTGCCTTAACGCTATGGGGCACCTTAACTGTCAGTGGCTGTCCTAGGGTCAATTTATTCGCTTCTTTGATTAAATCTACTGATGCTGCCACAGCCCTCAGGCAAGGTGGCAATCCACGAGCCACTGTGTCCAATTGCTTTGACAAGTAGGCAATCGGCCTTTGCCATGAACCTAGTGGTTGGGTCAATACTCCAACCGCTGTCCCTTCCCGCTCTGCAGCGAACAGAGTGAATGGTTTTTCCAAATCGGGCAGTCCTAATGCTGGAGATGACATCAAAGCTTCTTTTAATGCCTTAAATGCCTGTTGACATTCTTCTGTCCACTCAAATGGATCTTCTCTTCCACCTCTCGTAGCCTGGTACAGTGGCTTAGCCAACACGGCGTAGTTGGGGATCCACTGTCTGCAATATCCTGCTGATCCCAAAAATTCCCGCACCTGTCGCCGGGTACTGGGAGTGGGGATGGCACAAACAACTTCCTTTCTTTCAGCTCCTAACATCTTCTTTCCTTCGGTCAGATGGAACCCCAAATATTTCACCGTGGGACAGCACAACTGGGCCTTTTTCCTTGATACTTTGTAACCCTTTATTTCTAATTCCTTGAGTAGCCTCAAAGTATGGTCTCTACTGCCCTCTAGTGTCCGGCAAGCGACAAGCAGATCATCTACATACTGAAGCCAAATTCCCTCTTCCTTAGGTATTACAAAATCCTGTAAGTCTTTGGCCAGGGCTTGACCAAAAATGGTCGGGCTGTCCCGGAACCCCTGAGGAAGGCGTGTCCAAACATACTGGGTCCTTTGCCCTGACTGCTGAGATTCCCACTGGAAAGCAAAGATCGGTTGGGATACAGGGGCTAATCGAATGCAAAAGAATGCATCCTTTAAATCCAATACAGTAAACCATTTGGCAAATGCTGGTACTAGACTCATCATGATGTATGGATTAGGCACTACTGGGGTTAGGGGAACGGTGACTTGATTTACAGCCCGCAAATCTTGAACTGGGCAATATTCTCCTTGTCCTCCAGGTTTCTTGACTGGGAGCAGGGGCGTGTTCCACGGGGAACTGCATGGTATCAATATCCCATGCTGCAGAAGTCGCTCTAGATGCTTTCTGATCCCCTGCACCGCCTCTCGACTGACGGGATACTGTGGCTTACATATGGGTCCCATTCCTCTTTTCACTTCCACCACCACCGGTGGAACATATTTAGCTAATCCTGGAGGATTATCTTCTGCCCACACTAAAGGAGTCTCATGCCATGGCCATTGTATTTCTTCAGTAAAAATCCTAACTTGAAACAGTCTCCATTCCTCTTCCATGGGAAATGATAGTTCCATTTGTCCATTCTTCATGAACTGGAGTTGTGCTTGTAATTTTGATAAAATGTCCCTTCCCAATAAAGGGACTGGGCAGTCTGGAAGATATAACATCTTATGCTTGACCTGATGTCCGGCCAGATTGCAGGTGCGTTCCTTGAGGAAGGGGCACTTCTGGGTCTTCCCAGACACCCCTATTACTTTCGTAGTTTCCCGAGTTGGTGGACTAATTTTTGTATTTACTACTGATTTTTCGGCACCTGTGTCCACTAAAAAGTCCAATTGTTGGTCCCCGATTTCAAGTGTGACCATCGGCTCCCCGGGGTCCAACAAAACAAGAGCCTGGCTTCCTCATTCCTCTCCTCCATCCATATCTTCCCATTCTTCTTCCATCACAGCTGCTGCAGCTATCACCTCTCTCGCAGGAAAAGGTACGTAGTTTCCACGTCCTCTTCCCCTTCCTGGGTTTCTTCCTCTCTCAGGCCTTCCTCTTTCTCTCAGTCCTTCCTGACTTCCTTCTCTTCCTTCTGGGCATTCACCTTTCCAGTGTCCAAACTTCTTACATTTAGCACATTGGTCTCGACCTAACCTCCGAGGGGGCCCTCTTCTTCCTCCTTGTCCCCCTCTGGCATATCCTCCTCTTCCTCTCTGTCCACTTGCACTTTGTTCCATCATGGTAACTAATGCTTGGTATTCCTGCTTCTTCTTCCTGTCCTTCTTCTCTTCTTCTACCTGGTCTCTTGCCATATAAACTTGATCTGCGAGTGCCAACAATTCATTCATAGTCTTTCCTAGAAATCCTGGTTGCTTTTGAATCTTTCTCCGGATGTCAGGAGCCGCTTGACTGATAAAAGACTGTTGAATCGCCCTCCTACCGTTTTCATCCTCCAAATTATACGGGCTATACTTTCTATATGCTGCCTCCAGCCTTTCCAAAAAGGCTGTTGGTGACTCAGATTTTTCCTGTACCACTCCCTGAATTTTTATAATGTTGACGGGTCGCGGCGGGCCCCTCTTTACCGCTTCTACCAATATACGCTGGAATCCTCTCAGTCTCTGCAAATGTCCTTCTTCTGCGGTGTCCCATTGGGGATCTATTTCCACAGGAAACCTCTGTGCTCCCCACTCGGCTGCATCACCATCTTGTGGGGCCCCAACCTGGGCTATGGCTACCCCATTATTCAACACTGCTTTTCTCTCTTCTGATGTGAACAACATATTCAACAATTGTCTGCAATCTTGCCAGGTGGGATTATGGGTTGCCATAATCCCTTCCAATAGCCTAGCCATAGCTTGGGGTTCTTCACTATAAGGTGGAGTATTATTTTTCCAGTTCAAAATGTCACTACTACTGAAAGGCACTACCTGGTATGCTTGAACTATCTCATTCCTGTTGTTTATCACAGGCACCGTTCTTAAGGGCATCTGGAGGGCCGGGCCAGTCGGTGAATCACCAGGCCACACCGGAGCTCCATGTCTCCGAGTTTGTGCCGGAGAAGCATCACTGGGCATCCGTTGTGACCTCTTCTTTTCCTTTGTTTCCTCCTGATATTTTTCTAGGCTAGGATAGTGTTTCTTGGCCGCTTTGGTTGACTCTGGAGAGTAGGGTGGGGGTCTCGTTTCTAGTGTAGGTGCACCGGGGGCTGTTCCCTGGGGTGGGGGGGGCGGTGGCAAGGGTGGCGGCAATCATTCCTGTTGTCTAGCCTGTACACTCAACTGTAAATCTGGGTAGTCCTCCTCATTGGATTGGAAAACTTCCTTCTTTTTCCCTTCCTTCTTCACCACCATACATTTGCCATTCCTGCACTGTCGAACCCAACCTGGATCTTCTCTAACTACCCGTTCCCAAGTAGCAATATAGACCCACTGGTTCGGATGATTCACAGCACAATATTCTTCCACTGTTCGGATCAGTTTCAGATCCCACGTTCCTTCTACTTGCCAACCTAACCCAAACTCTGGCCATTCTCCCTGACACAAATTCCTCAGTCTATAATCTCTCAGGTCCCTTGGGTTGCCTGCTACGGCTCTGATAGCAAAAGAGCCAAAATTATCTAAGATGCATTGTAAGGGAGTGGAGCTCTTTGAATTTTTCCCTCCCATCCTGCCTAATAGAGGGGACTGTCCTGGCCTGGGCACCCGGCCACTCAACGGCATGCGTCAGGAAACACAAGACAGAGCCCCTTTCTACCTCCCTGGGAACTTTTTTGTGTCCCTCCCGGCGCTGGTGTTCCCTTAATGTCTCATGCAACCACTATACTTGCCAGATTTCTGTAGACTTCAGACCAACCTTCGCCCCTGGGCTTTTTCCCTGGATCCTTTTCCTCCTGGCTGGTTTCTATGGAACCTCGCTGGTGTTGCAGCTCCCACCGTCAGTCGGCGTTGGCATCAGAGGCAAGCACCGCAGCCGGTCTTGCAATATTCAGGGGCCCCTTCTCGTCTCACGGTAGTTGCCTCAGGCCCCCACCGCTGAGTTGGGGCCGTCCCGCCAACGGGATCCGTCTCCAACCTCCTGGCCCGTCTTATAGGAAATCACGTCGGGGTCACCAGAAAATGTAGTGGAACCTTTGTGCTACGGTCCTTGTTGAGCGCAGTGGATGGATTGGAGACGGACAACTGGAATAATTCCAAGAAAGCAGTTTTATTCCGCTAATGGCCACTAGGGTTCCCCCTCGCACAAAATAAGTGCTTTCTCCAGGGAGAACCCCCAGTGGCGGGCTGAGTAAATATTTATACACACTACAGGGTTCGGGTTATGCCCGCCCACAAGCAAATTCATTGGCTTAGAGTTGTGACGCTGCCTGACTTGGACCCAATCAGTGCTGACCAGCGGGCCGGCCGCACTCTTTCTGTGCCGTGCTCACAATCATTCAGAGCGCCTGCGTACGCATGCGCTGTTTGTTTATCTTTAGCTTTCATTTCTTCAGAAACACATGATTTCCCAGAAGTCACATGTTTCTGTGAGTTTATGCACCCGGGTTGCTAGCTGTCGCCATCTCTGCCCATATATGGTATTTCCTGGGGTTCTTTAACCTCCCGCCTCACAACATGCTGGTATGATAAGGGTTTAAGTTAAAACAAAATATCTAAAATACTGTGTGAAATCTAGGTTTTGCCAATGAAGGGAAGTGGTTTTAAGTAGTCTGCACTATTGTTCAACTTTAAATGGCATGGTTCTGGAATTAGTAGTTTATGGAGCACCATTTAGAATTCTCAGCCAGAGGACTCCAGTTGTCATGCTAAGCTACAAATCCCAGGATTCTATATGTAAGAATATTAATTAAAGTGGAATAATGTTGCTATAACTGTATGGTGTAAAATGGTTCCTTTTTTCCACCAGTGCTTTGGAGATGGTACTTAATTCAAGAGCTTTATTCAGTGTCAACCTCCCTACTTGAAACCCTCTTTCCCACCCCTGTTCTGGGATGTGGGATAGGTGCATTGCTCCCTGGACTAAGAACTCTATCGCCAAATTTCATTTAGGGGGTGGGATTCTTGTTTGCGGAGCAATGACCCTCTTTCTCTTCCATGTAGCTAGAACCTCACCTTTGCCCCTTATTTGGGTGACTGGGCTTCCAGGAAAGAGGGGCTGAATGGGAGAATCATTACTGGTTGGATGGTGAACCCTGGGCAAAGGGGTGTTTCTGTTTAAGTTGAATGATTTGTGGGTGTGGGTGGTACCTGCTTCTTGCTAAAGTTACTCACTGCAACATACCTTGGGATCATCTTCAAGGCTAGATCCCCCAGGGCTGCAATTAGTTTAACCCTGGTGCTGGCAGGACTGCTGACTGAAAGGTTGGTGGTTTGAATCGCTCCTGACACACACAAAAAAATCTTCAAGGCTGTAGATTCTCTGAGACAGGGAAGCTCCTCCCCCTGAGAGTCTCACCTGGAATCCTACAGTAGATACAAGGTCATAAGCTGGACTTCTCATCCTGCAACTCCTGGAAATTCACATTTATGATAGTTAACAACTGCCTATCCCCCCTCCCCCAGTAGCCCACTTGACAGAGCCCCAACTCAAGGATTTCCAAGGAGCTGGAGATGGGAAATGACTGCAGTGCTCTCCTGGTGCCAGGGTGCATTGAGATACGTTGTTGTAGCAGGACCCCCATGACTAGGGTGAATGATGTGGATGTAACTTCCATTCTGCAGGGTCATTGAAACACTTTGAGTGGGTACTACCGGGTTAAAAATGTTTGTGGGGGGGGGGTGGCATTATCACATATAACTTTAACAAATCCATCACCTGAAAATTCAGGTTGCAGCCATAACATTTTAATTTCTTTATGTTGCTTGCTAGTGTTTTATTGGCTGGTTCTTATTCTCTGTTGCCTAAAGTCTTTATGCTACTTATCTATTTTTATGTTTTAGTGTTTAAGATAATATTTTTAGTGCAAATCACTCCAAAAATTGTATCATGATGCAGAATATAAATGTTAATTGCTATGAATAAATGCATGATACAAAGAAAATTGTGCATTACACAACTATATATGTTGCTTGTAATAGTTATACCATTATATATCGCACATCTCCCCGAAGAGTGAGATGTTTTTAGTACAGTGCTAAATAATGTTCAATATAATACAATATAACTAGGAATCCAATTAATTAATTTAAGATTCAGAAACACTGTAACCCTATACAGTGCTTTAATCTTTTGCAGATAGCAGAAGGCTGAGACCTCAGTCTCCGTTAAAATTATATCAAAAATTTGAGATCATTTTGAATACATTCCTGTCCAAGGCCATGTACAAGATGAGAAGTACTCTCTAGTTCTGTGCGTAATCTGCAAAGACTGTCAGGCAAAGGCCCAAACAGAAGAGGCACCAGCAGAATACTAAATGAAACTCAGCTTTATTCATAGACTGGCATGCAAAAAATGCTGTGATGTTATTTTCTTCACTGACAGCACATTAGAAGAAATGAAGCATTTGAATTATTTTTGAGTAGACAGGCTAACAAACAAGCTAATTGCAATTCTTTGCAGTTTATGTTCTTTGCAGTTTATGTTGCCAGCATAAATTGTCACATACAAAAAAAGAGAGTTACAAGCTAGAAAATTAAATTGGATGAGACAAGGAATGTTTTAAATTTTCACAAATGTTTTGGGCTTTGGGGGAAAAAATCAGTTGTTTTTTTTTTCAAAGATTGGTGCTAAGTTACAAACTTTGACAGAAGCACTCTGCGAATCCTGAATGGAGTTTTGGCTTTGTTTCAGATTCTAAACAAAGATCTCTATAATGCCATTGCTGCAACATGATAATATGAAAAACCATAGGCATAAGAGAAAGCACTGGGAGATCCTTGGAAAGGCTTCCAATGGCAAGAAAACAGAAGTAATGATTATGCTGGATTTTGGTTATTCATTTAGAGTAATTTTTCTGAAATCAGTGATATTTACCTCAGAGGGCCTGCCTATACTGGCCTAAAACCCTGAGTTCAACCAATATCCTCAATATCTAGATAATGTTCAGAGACTTCTAGTCCAAGTTACAAGAAGTTGGGAAATGTTCCAGGGTTTCAGTGAAACTCCAGAGCAGCCCCTTGCTTTGGGGTTAGTGTAGACAGCTGGAACAGCTCTAATCAGAATCTGTCCATTGTCCACATGTCCTGCCACTCACTTTTCCTTATGCTCCTCGGCGTGTGGTCGCTCTCTCATTGCCATGGCTGATGGCCACCAAGTTCCAGAGAGCTCCTGGGTTTCTGACATCAGCAAAGGCACTGATCTGCCTTGAAGGCGCATGACTTGTCCAAGGTCAACTAGTCAGTATCCACAGCTAAGGAGAGGTTTGAACCCTAATATCCAGAGTTACAAGCCCTGGCCCTCGAGCATGCTAACTGGAAGTCAGCTGTCACCAAAAGTGTTATGGGTCTGGAAGAAGCACAAATAGAGGGCAACAGGGAGAGATGTGCCAAGAGGAAGGCGCATCAAGCAATCACTTGTCAGGATCGCCTTCCATCTGGAAATGTATGCCCTCAATTTGAAAGACCATGCAGATCCAGAATAGACCTCTACAGTCACTTATGAAATCACCACTAAAACTCTACCCTTGGAAGACAAACATACTCAGCTACTAATGATTGCCAAAAGATAGATGGACGGAATCTAACATGCAAACCACTATACCATGCAGGCTCTACTCCACACACACACAGCAACTAGAAATCCCCCAGCCCTCCCTGGCTACCTTTTATGCCCCCACAACATGGCCAGTTCCGAGTTCCTGGAGAGTAGAGAGGATTAACCATCCAGCCCTATTCCTGAAGCAGGACACAATGTCGTGTTTCTACATGAAAATTGTGTGGGATTTTTACAATCCCTCACATTTTTCTTGATATTCTCATGAGCTTCTTTGATCACTGGATTTTGCACAAAATATTATACACAAAACCTTTTTTCAAAACAGTTTTAATGTGCAGAAACTCAATTGTTTTTGAACAAGAATCCTTGTTTTTGGAAAACTTATGTTGTTGTTTTAATCTCATTGCTCTTTGTTGTGCAAAAAAGAGGGAACTTTGCATTAAAATGTTATAACTGTAAACAGCACTTTTTGTATGAAATATATGGATTAAACCCATGTTTATTTCTGCACATAATAAATTCTGGAAAAAATTCAAGGCAAGACATTTTGCCAGGCAAGAAAGGAACAGGTGGAAAACTGCAGAAATTATTGTTCTCACAGGCAAGGAGGAAATGGTTAAATATTTATATCCCCCCCCTTTGAATATCTTTACTCAAATCCAAATTTTGTTCATTCTTTAAACATAACATGCAAGCGTAACTATATTTTGAGAAGCTATTACTGAGCACTACAAATATGAACACCATAAGCATTGTAAATATTTTCTTTTTAAAGGAAAGCCATAAGCCTTCATACGCCTACAGATGGAAGTAACAGGGTAGACAGAAGGAAAGGAAATGCTGAGAAACATGTACACAGAATGAAGTATGGACTGAAATAAGGAAAGGAAGGCCAGGGAGAACTACAAGCTTCATTACATTCTTTCCCAATTCCTGACTCTACCGGTCTCACTAGCCATCTTTTATAAGTCATGATATTCCAATCCAAAAGCAATGATCCTATTGAAATGGAATCGGTGCTTAAGAAAAAATTACATTACATTTAGAAAAGACATAGTTCAGCATCGTTTCAAAACAAAAAGAAAAATGAACCTGTGCTACATTCCGCAGTTATGAATGATTCTATATTTAGGATGTGTGGCATTACACTACACAGCACCAAGAGGCAAACTGAAGACTTTGCTTGAACATATTTTCCATGTTATAGATAAGAAAAAATATTTTTGGTCATCCACCAAGTCTATTTTAGTAATGGTATCAGACATACTAGTGCACTAGCTAATACCTTCAGAAAGTCTTTTCCCTAAGCCTTTAGCCACACTTAACTATGCTGGGTCCTTCATGATACACAAAGTGTATCTACACTGTAAAATTAATGTTTGACACCACTTTAATTGCCATCATGCACTGGAATCATGAGAATTGTGGTTTTGTGAGGTCTTTAGATTGCTCTGCCAAAGAGTTCTTCTTCCTCACCAAACTACAAATCCCAGGATTCCATAGAATCGTATCATTGCAGTTAAAGTGGTATCAAACTGCATTCATTCTGCAGTGTGGGTGTACCCTTAGTTGTAAGTGAATTAATGTAATATTTTGTCTGTATGTAATATTTGACCAATTATTCATTAAATTAATTGGTTTGAGGTTAGGCTGGTAAACCCTTTTGGTTAATATGGCAATACAGTAGACTGCCCTTGGTTTTGCCTGTAGATCATGAGACAGCAACGTTGCGCTAGAGAGTCAAGCCTAACTATGTCTCCTAGCACCTGTCCCATCTAACTACAAAATCTTATTCTTTGTGACAACTATGGAAATGCAGGGTCTCTAGAAGAACACATATTTTATTATCACAATTTTACCTTTGTAAGACATCCAGAGTAGCTGACAATAAACAAAATTAATACACAAGAAATAAACCCCAACTTAGCTCTGTGTGGGATTCAAGGTGTTACTAGGAGGCTAGTAACCAACTGTTGGCCTGAATCCAGCACTGCAGCAAACTGCCTGGGAATGACTGGTCATGCTCCATTTAGCTAACTTTAGAACCTGCCAGACAAATTTTAGGCAGAAGGCAAACTTTGACCTGACTTTTAAAACATATTTGGGGACAAGCTTTTCCTTCAGATATTCATTTTTTCCTTGAATTATCTGACCCGGCCCATCACAAATAAAAGGAAATGTAAGAGCAGGAAGCGTTGTGGTACTGAAAGAGTTTGCTACTTGGCCATGGGTTGGTCACAGACAGCTCAAATTATGTATTTGTCCACTGCACAGGCCCATTTATCCCACCTTTGCAACTGCTGTTGCAAATACTCAGATAAACTCCGGGGAAGTGCAATTATTATTTAAAAGAAACTCAACAGTACCCTACACACCTTGTTTTAAGCAAAAAAAATGGTTTGTGTTGCTTTCTGCCCAATTTCAGTAGTGCTAAGCAGCAGTGGTACATATAGCAGAGCTCACAGTGGATTCCAGTGGGGATATATTAGTTCCCAAACAAATGGGTTCTCTCAAAAGTTGCCTATTTCTACACTAGCAGGTCTGTCTAAACAGCTTTTCATATAAACATGTAGGCCATTTCTATTACAATTTGTAGTCTTTTTATAGAGAAAGATGACAGGATTATGCCAATAGGCCGTGGAATTATTATTCAATCTTCAGGTTTCTTGGGAGGCAAACCAGATACTCATCATATTTTGTTCACAATGAAGGGGAAGCGGTGGTGCAATGGTTATTAAACCCGTATGCTACTGAACAGTTGACCTGAAGGTTGGCAGTTCGAATCTGTGGGATAGATGAGCTCCTGCTGTTAGCCCTAGCTCCTGCCAACCTAGTTTGAAAACATGCAAATGTGAGTAGATGAATATGTACCACTTCAGCGGGAAAAGGCAAAAACAGCTCCAAGCAGTCATGCTGGCCACTTTACCAGGAGGTGACAATGCAGGCTCCCCAGCTTGGAAATGGAGAAGAGCACCTCCCCAGAGCCAGAAATGAGCCCTGCCTCCAGAAGCTGGAAATAAAAGGAGAAGCCTTTGCCTTTGTTTGTGTTGTGTGTCTCATTCTATGTTGATTATAACAAGGCATTGAATGTTTTCCTGTGACTGCTTTATATACTGTAATCCGCTCAGTCTCTTTGGGGAGAAAGGCGGAATATAAAGTGTATTATTATTATTATTATTATTATTATTATTATTATTATTATTATTATTATTTTATTAGATCACCACTTTGGCCTAGAAGCCCTGGTTAAATACAAATTGATTGTTTTAAGTAATAGCGTTCCTTTACTATGTAAGTTATCCTTGTATCGAAGGGATCTATAGTTGTAAGCTCATTTGCATGAATATTTCTTTGAATTGTGTAATAATAAATCTTTGTGCTATCCATTAAAATACCACACTATCACTATGCTCACTGTTCTGCTTGTTTTCCAATTTTCTTACACACATATATTGCATTTAGCATAATTTGTTTTATGATTTCTCGTTGGAAAGTAAACACAGAATTCATTTGAAAATCTTATTCTTTGGCTCAACTTAATTCTGAGGAAAACAATTTAGACATAGGAAATATATATACACTTTCAAACATTTGGTTGAAATTTTAGTGTTTCCTTTTTACCATGAAAAGCATTCTACCAAAAGCCTCCATACAGAATTCCTAACTCATCCTTTTCATATACCGTATATATTCGAGTGTAAGCCGACCCGAATATAAGCCGAGGCACCTAATTTTACCACAAAAAAAAAAACTGGGAAAACATTGACTCCAGTATAAGCTGAGTGTGGTAACTTTCAGAAATAAAAATAGATACCAATAAAATTACATTAATTGACGCATCAGTAGATTAAATGTTTTTGAATATTTACATAAAGCTCAAATTTAAGATAAAATTGTCAAACTCTGATCAAATCATTATTCTCATCTTCTTCAATGTAAATGTGCTTATATATCCTTTTAATAATAATAGAGTAAAATAATACATGTAATAATAATAATAAATAGAGCAAAATAATACATGCAATAATAATAATATCAGAGTGAAATAATAAATGTATTATTAATAATAATAATAAAAATAGAGTAAAATAAATGTAATAGTAGCAACAATAATAGAGAAAAATAATAAACGTAATAATACCAATAATAATAGAGAAAAATAATAAATGTACCATATATTCTCGAGTATAAACTGACCCAAATATAAGCCAACCAGGACCCTCACCCGAGTATAAGCCGGGGGGGGGGGGGGGAAGGGGGCTTTTTCAGTCTTAAAAAAAGGGCTGAAAAACTAGGCTTATACTCGAGGATATACAGTAAGTGTTTGCGCAAATCTTTTTTGCTTTAGAAACAAAACTATTGCCACAGTCTTACTAAACATCTTATCTCCAACAATTGGCATTACAAACAACACATTGCATAACCCTCAATTGTCTCAATTTGTCAGGGATAGTCCTCTGCCATCCCTAGCTGCATTTTTATGGCTCAATTTCTCTTTCTTCCACTTTCCCTCTTGTTCTCAGCAACTATTATAGCAGGAAAAAGAAAACTGCCCTTCCCAGTAGCCTCAGACAAAAACAAACAGTAGCAATATTGCTTAGCTTATGGGTTCTTCCTCGATAATTTTTGCCATCTTGAAAACACCTTGATGTTGTCAAGGTGTCTTGATGTTCATCTGTGAAATGTTGAAGGATGTGACACTGTGTGGAGTAATGTTTCTATCCCACTCTTGATATTCCACCCTATACAGTGGGATCTCAGGATGACATGCAAGTAAAAACAATTGGATTCCCTAAAAGCATTAGATCCTATCTGATCTTAGAAACTAAGCAGTGTCAGCTCTGATTAGTACTTGGATGGGAGATCACCAATGAATATCAAGTACTCTTGGCTATATTTCAGAGGAAAGAACTGGGAAAACCACATCTGAGTATTCCTTGCCCAAGAAAAACCTTTGAGGTCCATGGTGTCACGGTAAATTGACAGGTTATTTAAAGACACATAAACACATTGACCATAAAGCTCTGTCAGCTCATTTATGCTGGACTTTTGGTTCCACTCCAGCACAATTCAGCTTGATGGTACATTCTTGTAGCCGGGGGGGGGGGGACAGGGGGGACGGGGCGACCCAGAAATCATCTGACTTCAGTTTATGAACCTGGGAGAAGGGAGCAGACGTTACTCTCCCAGGTCTCCAGCAAGTACACTGGAAGGACACTATTGTACACTTGAGGTCTAATAGATTAATGGCTGGATATTGCCTGGGATCTGACCTCACTCCAGTTACACTGGACACTAATTGTGTCCTTTCACTGAGAAGTTATTACATCAACATATCTTGCCTACAGGATTCCGGTTTTAGTGTGCATTACCTATGTGTACATTCAAAAGATTATTTCATTTGCTTTTCCCAACACTCTATTTGACTATCAATCAAAAATTAATAGTACAGTTTATACAAATGTAAATTTTAACTATTTTAATATTTATTTCTCCTATTTAATGTATGCTACTCCAAGAACTTTAGATACAGGACAGCACTGAATAATAAAATAATGAATAAATAAATCTCTGAACAATTAAAATCCTTTGTCATTGGCATGTTCATTAAAATGCAAATAAAGAAAATAACTTCTGGTTAGCTGTTTTCTTGCTTGACTTTGTTTCTTTCATTCCAGATAGAATAAGATGTGCTCTAGAATTGCATTATTGGAGATCAATATTAACTCACATCAGTGGTGATTCAGCATTTGAAGAAGTTTAACACTCATAGCTTTTCAGGGCATTTGCTTTTAGGGATCTTATGATTTCACCCACACTATGTTTTAATTGTGCTGCATACCTTAGCAGCTGTCTAATTCAAACACCAGTACATTTGCTTGTCCTTGTAATCTCCTTTCTCTTAAAAAACCCCTTGAAAAGTACATTGTGAATCTAATAATTACACATTTATTTTAGAAAAAAGTTACAGCAATATAATATACCAAAAAAAGATCATGTCCATGACAATATTTGCTTCATTCTTATTTCCATACACTTCCGTGCATGCAATATAGCAAAAGGGTTATCTTTTCCTCATGTCAGTATATCTTTCTTACAGGTAGCATATCATCATAGTGTACTTCCAGTGGACTTGCTGGAGACCTGGGAGAGTGAGTTCTGCTGGTAAAGCAGGGCTTTTTATCAAATCCTATGGTTCCCCAGTCATAATACAGTAGAGTCTCACTTATCCAACATAAATGGGCCAGCAGAACATTGGATAAGCAAAAATGTTGGATAATAAGGAGGGATTAAGGAAAAACATATTAAATATCAAATTACCTTATTTTACAAATTAAGCATCAAAACATCATGTTTTACAAAAAAATCTACAGAAAAAGCAGTTCAATACACAGTAACATTATGTAGTAATTACTGTATTTACGAACTTAGCACCAAAACATCGCAATGTATTGAAAACATTGATTACAAAAACATTGGCTATTAACACATTGACTAAAATAGTATTGCATAAAATGAATTTATAGTAACAACATTGTTGGAAGTTAAATCCGTAAAAAGTTCAGACCTTGCTGTCTAGAGAAACAGCTATGGATCTGGGCGGGAGGCAGACTGCGTTGGATAATCCAGAACATTAGATAAGCAATGGTTGAATAAGCAAGAGTCTTCTGTAGTTTCAAGCACACAATTTCTCTGTAAGTAAAGGAGTCCAGTGTGATTTTTAACCACATTTATCTTCATAAAAACGGCATGAGAACATCATAGGCTGTTGGCTTCTGTCAATGTCTAAAATATATTTAGCTGAAATTAGACATCATTGAAACTTACAGGCTTAAGGTATTTTTAAGCATGTCCTGGAAGAACCACAGATCCTGTTCATTTTTAAATTCAGAAGGAACAAAATCCAGTGCAAGTTCTTAAAGACCATGAGCCCTGCTAGATTGGACCCAAAACCTACCTTGCATTCTGTTCCCATTGTAAGCAACTCAATGGAAAGCCCACATGCAGGGGATGTGCAGGACAGCAGCCTCCTGCCTATATTCCTTAGCAGTAGGTAGTGGAGTTAATATATTGTGCCTACTGCCTAGTAACCAGTTTACAGCCCTACCTTCCATGAATCTGTTGAATCTCATTTGAAGCCATTCAACTGTTCAACTTTATTTCCCAATCCATTAATCTTCTAGAATACATAATACACGGCATTAAATTAAAACTTCAGAACTGTTTGGATAAACATTAAAACCTGTGAAATCTGTGGAAAATACACTGACTCCCCAACACTGCTCTCTTGTGGCAGAGATGTTAAAGCAAAAGGTTGTTTCCTCTGCACTTTTTGCCACTAGAGAAAATTACTTGTTGTCTCTGTGGATCCAGGCAAGATGGTCATTCAAAGTATCTTTATGGCTCCCAGGGCCAAGTCTACATTTATCATAACATTCCAGGGTACATTGGTCCAGAGTTGCCTTATGCAGCCTGGCAGCACTTGTGGAGCTCTTTGGTGTCCAACTGGACCAAGGGCACATTGAGACCACTGGCATTGTGTCACTGGCCACAAGCAAAGACTTATGGTATCATCACTTTCTTGGACACATGTCTGAATGCCATGTTGTGATTTTACCAGAAGTAACATCATCAGTAAGCCTTTACGAGGGAACTGCCTGTGGCCGATGACACAGCAATTGGTCTGTTGGATGTGTGGAGAATGGATCTGGCTAGATTCTGCCCAAACAAGCTATATCCCATCCACAAATACTGGGAGCACTGTGGAGCTTCTGCGGACAATTCAATCATATGTTGTGTATAGTCCCCACGGCAGCCGAAAGACGAGTCCATGTTATTTGGCCCATGTAGACACAGCACAGTTCAATGTACAAAATAAATTGCAATAAAAGTATAATGAAAGAACAAAACAACCCTAAAATAGTTTAAAATGGAAAAGTAATTTTAAAAACTTTCAGAGATTAAAAACACAGCCTATAATAACAAAAAAATCACAGAATAAGTATCAGGAAACATACGTATATGATCTTTAAGAACATAAGATCTGTTAATTGATTTTAAGATAATTATGTTTTATTGTAAAGTTGGTTCTATTGTTTATGGTTGATTTGTATTTTTTTTAAAAAAATGTTGTGAGCTACTTTGTGGCCTGTTTAGGCATATAACAGGATTAGGAAGACAATAGCTTTATAAGCAAGCATCTTGGTATTCCTATGAATGTCGTGATCCTCAAACACTCTCTCCTTCAGTCGGAAAAATGCTGCACTCGCAGTGATCAGATGGCATTGTATTTCAGTGTCACTGTTGACTTTTGTGGAGAGATGGCTGCCAAGGTAGCGTAAATGGTCAACATTTTCTAATGTTACACCATTAAGCTGTATTTCTGGCATTGCAGAGGGATTGGCTGGTGCCTGCTGAAAGAGCGCTTTGGTTTTCTCAATATTCAGTGAGAGGCCAAGCTATTCGTATGCTTCTGCAAAGGTGTTTAGAGTAGCTTGTAGGTCTTCTTCTGAATGAGCCCAGACTAATTATCATCAGCATACTGGAGTTCTATAGCAGATGTTGTGACATTGGTTTTGGCTTTCAGTCTGTGAGGTTAAATAGCTTGCCATCTGTCCAATACATGATTTCCATGCCAGTGGGAAGTTTCCCATCAGCATGGTGCAGTATCATAGTGATGCAGATGGCAAATAAGGTTGAGGCAATAACACATCCCTCTTTGACACCTGATTTTACCTTAAATGGGTCACTCTGGGAGCCATTGCTATCCAGGACTGTTGCCATCATGTCACCATGGAGGAGTTGCAGAATGTTCCCAAATTTGTCAGGGCATCCGATTTTTTGGAGAATGGTCCGGATGGTCCAGAGAGCACTGCAGTTCACTGGGTCGAATGCCTTTGCATCCACTATTTATTTTATTATTTATAATGTATATCCTGCTTTTTGCCCAATAGGGACCCAAGGCATCATGCAACACAAAACTCTAGGCAATGCCCAAAACATAAGTAAAATCTCAGCAATATCACACTTGTACTTTAGTTCCACTTTGTATACATGTAGACCATGTATTTAAGGAAAATGATATTAAGCCGTACATTGAATCAACTAAACAGTAGCAAAATTACAGTTATGAAGTAGCAACAAAAATAATGTGATGTTAAGGGGGTCACAACAACATAAGGAACTGCATTAAGGGGTTGAAGAATTAGGAAGGTTAAGAACCACTGCTCTGGTGGGAATGTGCCAGCATCAGAACAAAGGAAATGAATGGACTTTAATGACTTCAATAATGCAATTGCTCTGGCAGGAGAGCAATGCAGCTGCATTCTGCTGATTCAGCCACATGAATAATGATGGGCCTCCCTGATGGAAATGAAACACTAAAAATATGCACAGGACCAATCTCATCTGTTCCCAAAAATACTAGACTTATCACTAGGACAGTATTTCTATAAAAGGTCATGGCTCTTAAAGGCCAAGATGCTGATCCATGTTATTCTGTTACATTTTGCATGGATTTAAGAAAAGCTAGATTAAGAAAAGATTCAGGTGTCAATAACTGTAGACTTAAATGCAAAAGGTAAAAATTGCTGTTGCATCCTGCAAAAGAGTAAAGGACAAAAAGAGTTCAGAAGAGAATTTTTCCTTGGAGAGGGCCTTATAAACCATGAAGTCAAACCTGCCCTTTGATGTGGGAAATCTAGAGTGAAAGGCTCTCCAACAAATACATGCCCAGCCTCTGCTTCAAAGACTAGAGAAACAAAACTCCTTTCCAACAGTCATTGATTCCACCAACGGAATACTCCTTATACTTTCTCCTGATGATCAACTGAGATCTTCCTTCTCACAGCATTGGCCTTTTCTCTGTGATGGCCCTTTGGATATTGGAATGGTGGTCATATACCAAGGGCCACATGAAGCTTCTCAGTGAAAAAAACACATGGATCCACCAAGAGGCCACAGATTGCATCTCAGTGAAAAAAAGCCCCAAATATGCAGGAATGGGAAACCCCTTCTCTAGAACCTGGAAATGACCGATCTATATCAGAATGTAAAGAATCAAGTACGATTTTCCATATCTTCAGGGAATATGTTCTTAGACCGTTTGTGGCTAACAGTGTGTCCTATTGAAATGAAGGATTCTGGCTCAAAAATACCATAGAGTCACTCTGGAGGACTTAGAAAATTGCTGGAGAGGCCATTTTTTTGTCAGATAAATGAAATAGTGGGTAACGGTCCCATAGCCATGGGTGATGGACTTTATGTGTATTAACATCTCAGCTCCATATTACAATAAACGGTTTTTTGCAAGCTTACTGCTTGACTCATCCACCAGCCTGGTGAGACCCACCACAATGGGAACAGCCAACAAAGAATGGAGTGACTACTATAGCCGGCCCTTGGTATCTGGTGGGGTTTGGTTCGTGCACCTCCGGTGGATACCAAAATCTGTGGATGCTCAGGTCCCATTATATTATCATCGTGTAGTAAAATGGTGTCCCTTGTATAAAAAGGCATAATCAAAATTTTCCTATTGGGATTTTAAAAAAACCATTTTCAAGTCATGTCTGGTTGAATTCATGGCTATGGAAGGCCAAGTGTACTAACATAGTTGGGTTTACTGTACTAGCACAGTTTGGCTTTCCCACTTGCCTCTTCTTTTTTTGTCGTATATTGAAGGATATCTGAAAAGCTATCCTAGGACTATGATCAAAACTCAAATGCAAAGGACTACATCTTGGACTTAATAAGACTTGACAGGTATAAGAAGAGACATGGTAGGTACATGAAAAATCTTAGCAGGGAATATAGTAGTACATTATAAGAAAAGAGAATGCAGTGATCCAGAAATGTTTAGCGATATGTATATGTTGTTGGTTTCAGCCTCAGAACCACATGCTGCATTGGAGGAGATGAAGTGCTGAGAATGGCTTCCTGCCCACTTGTTAGCCTGATGTATTGACATGTTTGCACTGCTAGCCAGTTCCCGTCTATGAGCTCATTGCATTATTTTTATGTACGGCCTTGACTAATTGTCCTGTACCTCTTCAGGGCAAGGTGACCTTCCTGACAAGTGATAATAGTCTCCCTCCTTCAAGGGATCATTGTCAGATTAGAACGTTTTGTCAGCCAAGATGTGTAACTTGCTTATCCCTTTGATTAACACAGAAAAAATAGACTTCTTTTAAACAATACTTGCTGACAAAAATCGAATGCTTTAGAGAAACAACTGTATTGTAAAATGCTTTAGTAGGTCCCCTTGATTCTTTATTATAGTCGACCAAAGGAGGGCTGCAAACAGCCCGAGTTGACATGAAAAGCTCAC
Source organism: Anolis carolinensis (assembly GCF_035594765.1). Classification (NCBI taxonomy): domain Eukaryota; kingdom Metazoa; phylum Chordata; class Lepidosauria; order Squamata; family Anolidae; genus Anolis; species Anolis carolinensis. The sequence continues at coordinate 270,582,689 of NC_085841.1, read as the reverse complement.
AAATGCCTTATTAAGAGTGCTGTACCCAATGGCCTGTGAAACTTAAATGAGTCTAAGTAGATTATCCTATTACTCAAGAACAATGGCAGCAGTAATGCAGCAGAAGTGAACACAGGTCTAGCACAAGGGCAAAAGACACAATCTTCGTATTTTCTGCTTATGCACAAAAACTGACAGCTAGCATTCGGGATTGCAATTATGGATTTGGAAAGTAAAGTTATGGATTCTGTAACTGATCTGTGAGAACCAGTATGGTGAAGAGGTTTGATTGTTGATCTAGAGCTCTGGAGACCAGGGTTCAAATCCCCACTCAGCTGTGGAAAGAATCCTGGTGGATTTGGGCAAATCATACTCTCTCAGCCTCAATAGAAAACACTAGCAAATCCCCTTTGAGCACACTTTGCCAAGAATAGCCATAATAGGTTCATCTTAGGGTCATCATAAATCAGAAATGACAAGCAAGCACACACAACACTGATCAGTGATCAATTCTATGTAGTCTTACTATTAGGCAGAGCCGGTCCAACAATGAGGCAAATTAAGCGGTCGCTTGGGATGCAAAACATATGGGGGTGCAGTCAAGACTGCTTTTTCTGTTGATTTGTTGTAAAACATGATGTTTTGGTGCTTAATTTGTAAAATCGTAATGTAATTTGATGTTTAATAGGCTTTTCCTTAATCCCTCCTCATTAACCAACATTTTCACTTATCCAATGCTTTTATTTTTCAGTGATTGGTTTGGGGGGGGGCGCCAAAATTCTGTTTGCTTACACTTGAAAAATACCTAGGGCCGGCTCTGCTATTAGGTAAAGGTAAAGGTTTCCCCCTGACATCATGTTCGGTCGTGTCCGACTCTGGGGGGTGGTGCTCATCTCTACTTCTAAGCCGAAGAGCCAGTGTTGTCCATAGACGCCTCCAAGGTCATATGGCTGGCATGACTGCATGGAGTGCCATTACCTCCCCACCAGAGCGGTACCTATTTATCTACTCACATTTGCATGTTTTCGAACTGCTAGGTTGGCAGAAGCTGGGGCTAACCGCAGGAGCTCACCCCACTCTCTGGATTCAAATTGCCGACCTTTTGGACAGCAAGTTTAGCAGCTCAGCGGTTTAATCCACTGCGCCACCAAGGGCTCCTAGCCTTATTATTAGCCCATGTATAGAAGGAGGAGGAGGAGGAGGAGGAGGAGGAGGAGGAGGAGGAGGAGGAGGAGGAGGAGGAGGAGGAGGAGGAGGAGGAGGAGGAGGAGGAGTTGAAGTAGTACAGTAGAGTCTCACTTATCCAACATAAACAGGCCGGCAGAATGTTGGATAAGTGAATATGTTGGATAATAAGGAGAGATTAAGGAGAAGCCTATTAAACATCAAATTAGGTTATGATTTGACAAATTAAGCACCAAAACATCATGTTATACAACAAATCTGGCAGAAAAAGTAGTTCAATACACAGTAATGGTATACAGTAATTACTGTATTTACGAATTTAGCACCAAAATATCATGATATATTGAAAACATTGACTACAGAAATGCGTTGGATAATCCAGAACGTTGGATAAGCGAGTGTTGGAGAAGTGGGACTCTACTGTAGTATTGTGTTGTCGAAGGCTTTCATGGCCAGAATCATTGGGTTGCTGTGAGTTTTCTAGGTTGTATGGCCATATCCCAGAAGCATTCTCTCCTGACCTTTCACCCACATCTATAGGAGGCATCCTCAGAGGTTGTGGGGTTTATATGTCTGTGGAAGGTCCAGGGTGGGAGAAAGAACACTTATGTGTTGGGGGCAAGTGTGAATGTTGCAATAAATCACCTTGATTAGCATTGAAAAGCCTTGCTCCTTGCAGAATTTAACCACCTAAACTGGGGGTCTACATGCCAATGGATACTCCACCACAGACATCAGAAGAGCTACAAGGCCAAGAAAAAGCCATAAGAGTAAAGACAAAGATTCACCCAGAGGAAAAGTGTTCTTACCAGACATCAAGGGAACCACTGACCGCATAGGGAAGCTGATGAAGAAACACAAACTGCAAACTATCTACAGACCCACCAAGAAAATCCAACAAATGCTATGTTCAGCAAGGGACGAGAGTGAACCTCTCACCTCTGTATGTCTACCGTATATCATGCAGCTGTGGACAAGTCTACATAGGGACCACCAAACGCAGCAATGCCCATACACGAATCAAGGAACATGAAAGACACTGCAGACTCACTCAGCCAGAGAAGTCAGCTATAGCAGAGCACTTGATGAACCAACCTGGACACAGAATATTATTTGAGAACACAGAAATGCTGGTCCACTCTCACAACCACCATGTCAGACTACACAGAGAAGCCATTGAAATCCATAAGCATGTGGACAATTTCAACAGAAAGATCTGGCTACCAGTATTTAAAAACTTTAATATCAGGACAGTAAATAAAGAACAACACTCAGAAAATGGGAATTCCAGACATGAAACAATCAGGGCCAGCTAACAGCTCCCAACAAAAGATTCCCCCAAGCAGTAGTCAGCCAGGCTTTGAAGCTACAAGGCTTTTAAATGTTAATCAAGGTGATAAATTGCAACATTCACACTTGCCTCCAACAGACAAGAGTTCTTTCTCCCACTCTGGACATTTCACAGATAAATAAATCTCACTTACCTAGTTTCCAACAGACCACATAACCTCTGAGGATGCCTGCCATAGATATGTGTGAAACGTCAGGAGGGAATGCTTCTGAAGCATGGCCATACAGCTGGGAAAACTCACAGCAACCCAATAATATGTATTATTTATATCCTGCCCCCTCTCCTGGAAGAGACTCAGGGCAGTTTACAGCAAGTAATAGTTTAAACAATACAAGAAACAATAGTGCATAGGTCAAATTAAACCTTAAAATAGAACCATTGCAATTTCTGAAAACATATAAGACCATTAAAAATGTTAAAAACGTCTATCTTACTAAAATACTTCCATTTAAGACTGATGGTCTCCAAAAGTCTGCTTCCAGAGCCAAGTTTTAAGTTGTTTTCTAAAAATCAACAAGGAGGGAGCCAATCTAATTTCCTTGGAAAGGGCATTCCAGAGTCAGGGAAATACCATGGAGAAGGCCCGCTCTCGCATTCCCTCCAGCCGTACTTGTGACGGGGTGGGACAGAGAGGAGATTTTCCCTGCAGACCTCAGGGCTCAAGCTGCTTCATAAGGGGAGATGCGGTCAAGCAAATAAGCTGGACCCGAACTGTGTAGGGCTTTATAGGTTATGACCTGCACTTTGAATTGGGCCCAGAAACAAATAGGCAGCCAGTGGAGCTGTTTTAGCAGTGGAGTGGTGTGATCCCTGTAATCATCTCCTGTTAGTAGTTTGGCTGAAAATCTTTGCACAAGTTGTAGTTTCCGAGCCGTCTTCAGAGGCAATCCCACATAGAGTGCATTGCAGTAATCTATCCCGGGATGTAGCCAAGGCATGGACCACTGTGGCTAGGTCTGGCTTTTCAAGCTATGGTTGCAGCTGGCGCACAAGTTTTAATTGTGCAAAGGCACTCCTGGTCACCGCCAACATCTAGGCTTTCAGGGTCACTGCTGAGTCCAGAAGGACCCCCAAGCTAAGGACCTGTGACTTCAGGGAGAGTGTTAGCCCATCCAACACAGATTGCCACCCTATAACCTGATCGGCCTTGCGACTGATCAGAAGGTCTCCATCTTTTCTGGATTAAGCTTAGATTTGTTAGCCCTCATCCAGATCATCACAGCTATCAGACACTGGTTAAGAACTAGTGCAGCATCCTTGGCTTTCAGTGGAAATGAGCAATCGAGTTGGATATCATATGAGTACAGATGGTACCAAACTCCAAAACTCCAGGTGACCTCTCCCAGCAGCTTCATGTAGGTATTGAATAGCATGGGGGATAGAACTGAGCCTTGCGGGACTCCATAAGCCAGTGGCCAGGGGTCTAAGCAGGCATCCCCCCATACTACCTTCTGGATCCAAGCCTCCAGAAATGAACAGAGCTACTATAACATTGCCTCCCAAGTCCCATTCCAGAGAGTCAGCCCAGAAAGATATCATAATCTATGGTACTGAAAGCCATTGAGATCAAAGAGAATTAGCAGGGACACACTCCCCCTGTCCAGCTCTCTGTGGAGATCATCCACCAAGGCATAGCCTACTCTGTTCATTTTAATGTGCTACCACATGTGTGATGGTCAACATGTACAATTCCACTTATAGTGATATCAGATGGGTATCACCATCATGTGTTGTCCACACAAACCACTCTGTATGTGTAGCACAAGTCATCTCTATGGATGTCATTATGAAGATACAAGTCATTGTGTTGTTATTGTTGCTCAAAACATCTCCATTTTTCCCCCTGAGGACAAAACACCTTTTTCAAGGGCTGAGGCCAAGCTCACAATTCAAGAAATTGATCTATTACAGAAGGATTTGTATGGTAGAAGCTATAAAACCATTCATCTCCAAGCACAGAACAATTATAATAGTGCCCCCCCCCCCCCCGGCGCGCGTTTGAGCCAAAGTTAGGAATTATTATTCATTTGCTTCTTAGGACAGGAATATTGGTGAGCGGTGAGGATGCAAGGGTCTGAACTCAAATTGTATTGGGACTAAAGGAATCAATGTATGGAGTCATCATTCAACAACTTATTCAATGATTTTATGCCAGGTGGACTAACCAATATAATTTATCCCAAGATCCAGTTAGCACCACCTGCATTTATTGCTTGGCTCCACCTACAATGACTTTGGTTTGTCCCATCCCACCCTGGAAGCACCAGTTACCACTCTGCATTACATTAGAGACAGAGCATAACCCACCAACATGATGCTAAATTTAAACAGTGAGTTATAGAGAGCTTAAATACTAGAAAAAATTATAAATGATTTACCCCATACTGTCAGCAGCTACCAGACTGTCAAGAATTTGCTCCAGGGATGCGTTACAAAGGTTGACAGTCAGATCCATGCAAGTATTAATGGCTCAGTGAAGGGACACGCTATAGAACACTGAGACTGTTGATACAGGTCCAGACCAATGCTTAAACAAGTTGCTAAGATGAAAGTTGTTTTGAATTAAAAACAGTGATCAGCAAATATCACAGTCCTGGTACACTACACTCTCACTCCCTTTATATATGTGACATACACTCTCAAAATGCTGTCAAATATACCCTAACAATAGCCAAAAGAGCTGCCCAAATGAGACACTCATATATTAACAATTAGGTGGCAAATCAATACAGAGTTACACAAAATTGGGTGAAATTGGTCTGATGGGATTTACATTGTAAATTGCCATTTATTGTCCTCTTGTTCCAAAGCATGTGAAGAAATGTCACTCACAATAGAAAAGGAGTCAGTGAGAGTTATGACATTATAGTGTGGCTTTGCTTGCTTCTTCAAATTCTGCAACACACAAACCCTCTTTGATGTCCTATCTGAATATGTCTCTGAACACCCTCTTTCGCCTTACAAAAGCTTATCCAGACAATACATACTTATCTGAAAGGGCTTACTTTTTTAATGCATTGGATCTCCTTTGCAGACATGGAAATCTGATATTGAAAAACAACCCAGGTTCAAGCCATAGTTAATGAAGCTAGTTTCTTTCAAACTAACTATGTCTATCTTTATGCCTAAACTTAGGCTGATGCACTGTTCAGAAATTACAATCCACCAGGCTCTGTTATAACATGATAGTTTTATGTTTCTTTAAGAAATCTGTTACAGTAGTAGTTTTCACTATGGAAACAGCAAGACTTGTGGGAAAAACAGGAGTAGGTAGGTACAGACCTCCCAAAATTACTCATATCTATGGGGGCTATTCAGAAAGGACATTATGTTTTGGAATTGAAAATGAACAAAGTATAGGAGAAAACATTTACCGTATGCAGTTGAAAGCCACACCCAAATACCACATCTCACGTAGTCGCCATTGAAATCTAGGCACTTACCATAGTGATGAATGAGCTTTGCAACTCCTTCCCCACTAAATTCTGCCGCTTGTCCTCAACCAGCCGGCCACCCCTTCCCGCAGCTGCACAGCGTCGCCAAAACCCTGCGTTGCCAGCCACACTCCCATTGTTGGAAACAAATGGTTGAAGACAAGTGGCAGAATTTAGTGGGGAAGGAGTTGCAAAGCTCCTTCATCGCTATGGTAAGTGCCTAGATTTGAATGTGGTATTTGTGTGTGGTATTTGGGTGTGGCTTTCAACTGCATATGGTAAATGTTTTCTCCTATACTTTGTTCATTTTTAATTCCAAAGTGTAATGTACTTTCTGGATAACCCTCGTATTTAAGTTCTCACACATTTAAATCTGTTAAAAATAAGATAAAATTGGCTAGGTTTCAGGAGTTTCTCCGCTGGCCTTCATACTACTGCCTCCTTCTCTGCTGCTATGTATGCCCCCTGCACAGATACACAGCAGTTATAGCATCATGGAGATGGAAGAGACCATAAGGGCCATCAAGTCCTGTTTGGGGGGGAAGGAAGTAATTTCCAAAAAGAAGAAAAAGCATTAAAAAATCGTAAAGCAGCAGCTATAGCAATAGTGGCAGCTAAGCAGATCAGAAGCTTCTAGTGCCAGCAGTAAAGCAATTGAGCTTAAGCAATTCAGGAGCAGAGTCAAGTTAAAAATTCTAACAGTCTTTATTCAAAGAACTAAACAGGGCCTAGCTAACTAACTAAGCTAACTAATGCACAGCAGACATCTGGTCTCTCCATGTCCACAGGAGAAGAACAAAAGAAGATAAATGGGACTTGCCATGTGCTCAGAAAAAGAGGGGTATCCCTGAGAACTATCAGTCTAACAAGCAAGGTGATAGGAGGAGAGAAAGAAAAACAGGCAGACAAAGAAGCCAATAGGGAAGGGGCTTTTCCCTGCCCACTAACTCATCTAAGTCCTTAATGAGAATTGCAAGCTTGTGCAAGATGTGGTTGACTTCTAACAAGTCCAACCTCCTGCTGTGCACACAATCAAAGCACTCCTTTACTACTCCCTTTTTACTACAATGGCTCTTCAGAACTTACATTAGGCAAGTGTTCTGTAGTCTGTGCACCAGTAATAGTGCAGACTGGATAATGCTTACATAATGCGTGTGCTGGTGACTGGAAGGGTAGAAGAGAAGCGGGACAAGGGCAGAACAGAGAGGGTAAAGACAGCATGGAAAGGAATGAGCATTAACCAGGCCCAATACATTGCTTTGTGGAACTGAACAATTAAGATGAGGGGAGCCAGGATTGCAGCTAAGCAGCTGAGATGAGGAGAGAAACCAGTTCGCCAATTTTGAAAGCCTGGGATGGGTATTGCACTATAGCTCATTGAAAGTTTGTGTCCCTCTGCTAACAAACACATTTTTGCTCATTCACATTGTAAGAAACATGTATTGCAGGAGGACTACCTGTAGCATATATTGCAATTCAGTTTTATGGACACTGCATGCAGCACCTCTAACCTTTCAGCAGCACAGCCTTCCTTCCCACCCACACTGCCTTCATGGCCATTTCCCAAAGAGGTCCCTATTCATCCCTCTATTCTCCAACAACATGGACATGGCCATGGGGGGACTGAGCTACTGGAAATATTCTTGAAATTTCTTTTGAGAGATGTACCTAAATCTCCAAATCTTATGATGTAGCATCTCAGCTAATATCTAGGTATAATTGTAATATGGAAACACTGGACTGAGAGACTTCCCCGAAGAAAAAGAAGAGATTTCCCCAAAGTTCTTGACTACCAGGAAATATTATCTTCAGCCAGAAACTATTAGAAGATTTCTTCATTTCTTCCTACAGTCCCATGTCCTTAAACTATGGGATGGTTCCAATTCATTCTCAGCTGCTTTTCAAATGCCCCAGTTTTTCTCTCCTTCTACTTTCCCTCCTTGTCCTCAGTTTACGTCACTTACTACATACTGAATTCAAAGGGTAAAAGGCATTTCCCCTCAAATCAACAGAAGGGAATGAAAAGGAAGGGGAGAAATTGTGCCCTTCCCAGTGGATTCAGGTGAAAGCAGAGAACTCTGGTTTTTCCAATCCTGTGTGTGCTTCCTCAATAACATTTGCCATCTAACCACACACACATTTACATTGTTTAGCCACACATCTGCTCATCTATGAAATATTGAAGCAATCTGAGAGGAAGAGTGCACACCTGCTTTTTACCAGCAGAAAGGAGCTATACCTGTCTTGTAACAGTCAAGAAAAAAAGATAATTGAAGGTAACAATGCAGTTTTATGTGTATTTCTTAGAAAGTATAAAGAAATAAAATCATGGTATCCCGGGGAGAAAGAATAATAATTTTTCAAATATTTTCCTTTCCCCTGTCTCCCATGTATACATGAATTTCAATGGAAATTTTCCTACAGCAAAACTGTCCTTCATAGGTGGTGATGCAAGGAGATTGTAAGAGCTAGAGCAGGGGTCCCCAAACTTTTAAAGCAGAGGGCCGGTCCACAATCGTTCAGACTGCTGAGGGGCCAAATTATCATTTGAAAAAAAATCCGAACATATTCCTGTCTTATTTGCAGTGCAAAACAACAACAACAATGAAAGAACAATACAATATTTAAAAATGAAAACAATTGTAACCAACATAAGCCTATCAGGATTTCAATGGAAAGTGTGGGCCTGCTACTGGCCAATGAGATAGTCAAGTGAATTAGGATTGTTGTTGTTGTTGTTTTTGTGTGCCTTCAAGTCATTTCAGACTTTAGGCGAGCCTAAGTCTATAATTAATTAATTAATTATTCACTACATTTATTTACTACATTTATATCCCACCCTTCTCACCCCGAAGGGGACTCAGAGCAGCTGTATGTACATACAATATATTATATTTATTATTTATTTATTTACAACATTTATATCCCGCCCTTCTCACCCGAGGGGACTCAGAGCGGCTTACAAAAATTGGCAAAATTTAATGCCCAAAATGCAATCATAAAAACAAAACAATATAAACAGATCCATTAATAACATTTTTAAAACACATTATAAAAACCTTAAAAACGTATATATAATTAATTCCATTCGTCCGAGATCCTCGTGCTTCATCCTTAAATCAGGCCATGTCAACTTTGTCATTTACTCATCAAAAGCTAATGATATTATATTATTAGCATAGCACAATATTAGCATTCTATATTACAATATTGAACTATACCACTATAATGTAGTATTATATGTAACATATAACATATAATTAATATTATTATATGGTATTATTATTAGAATTATATTGTATAACATTATAATATTTTTATCAATATTATATGTATATACAATATATGGAGATGAGTACCACACCCCAGAGTCAGACATGACTGGACTTAACGTCAGCGGAAACCTTTACCTTTACCTTTACAATATATTATTAAAACTAATATAAAATATTATATTGTAAAACTGAGGGCGGGGGCCAGGTAAATGACCTTGGAGGGCCGCATCCGGCCCCCGGGCCTTAGTTTGGGGACCCCTGAGCTAGAGAAACAGACCAAAGCAAAATTGCTAGTTGGTTACAAGAGTCTTTGCTGCTAGAAGTACATTGTGGTTTTTCTTAGCTCACTGCTTATTTCAGCTATTAATAATCACCCAGCCTCCAAGAACTTGAAAGATTAAAAAGGGAAGGGAGGGAAACCATAGTGAAAATGTTTTGTGCCCCAACCATAAAAATCTCTGCTTTGCTCTGTGTGAACAACACGGCTGTGATTTGCCAGAGGGCTGGAGGAAAATGGCCCCCAGGACCCTGGAGCATTGAATGGAGTTCAAGCCTCAGGAAATCTGTGGGAGGAGATTGCTGTGTTTGTAAATGCCTGGCTTTTGTGTTGCTCCCATGGTTTCTTTCTGTTCAACTTTAATTTGCACTCTTTGAAAAGCTCTTTTCGAGACTCATTAATCTAGCCGCTAGAAAGCTTTTTAACCACCATATAGTACCACATGCCCAGTTTGCCTGACTTTTAGAGCAACTACAAATCTCACTGAAACCAACGGGAGCTGCAGGCGCCTCCTGTTTTCCTTACAAAGTGGCAACGGCTCTGAAATGGTGTGTAGGCGCTTGGCCCACTGGGGCGTGTGTCATCCTTGATTGCCCAAGTGCAATCCTGGCCATCTCAGGCCCATCTATAACCCACTCGCTACCTGTCAAGAACTGTGCTTAGAGGCCAACACACCAGAGGGCTCTTGCCATCCACATGTTTTATTGGCCTGCTTTTTCCAAACACCTCCCTTTTCCAAGGATTTGTTTCTACTTCCACTTGGATTTTACCCTCTGAATTGAGGAAATGATTGTGAAAGCTATACTTTTAGTAAAAGATGGAAGGCCTTTTAAACTGTGGACTAGGATTGCAGAAAAATGGAACTAGAGGTATGCTGTAGGTGTAGGAGCCTCCAATGGGAGCAGAGGGCTAAACTGCTGAGCTGCTGAACTTGTTGACCAAAAGGTTGGCAGTTCAAATTCTGGGAGCGGGGTGAGCTCCTGCTGTTAGCCCTAGCTGCTGCCAACCTCGCAGTTTGAAATCATGCAAATGTGAGTAGATAAATATGTACCGTTCCAGCAAGAAGGTAACAGCGTTCCATGCAGTCATGCTGGCCACATATGTACAATGCCGGCTCTTCCACTTAAAAATAGAGATGAGCACCAACCCCCAGAGCCAGACATGACTGGACTTAATGTTAGGGGAAAACCTTTACCTATAAGAGTACTAGCATTTTACTCTCTTTCGGGTGTTTTGGACTTCAATTCTCAGCAGCCTCAGACACTTTGGCCAATGGCCAGCTATTCTGGGAGCTAAAGTCCAAAAACATGTGAAGGAGCAGAGTTTGCAAAGCACTGCTCTAAAGAGACAAATTCATACAACTAAACTGTCAGGATGAGACAGGGAGGCATAGATGTCAAATACCAATGGTTGAAGCCCTAGTTTGGCTTTTGCTTCTGGCAGTATTGTTCTCCACTATCACATAGGACTTTTGAGAAACAAATTGAGCTACCATTGTAGAACAACCTGAACATAGAAATACATGCAGATTTCATTAACAACACAAATCTATGCATGCTTACACAAACATAGGTCAAACTGTGCTTGACTTCCTAGTATGTGTGATTAGGATTCACCTGATGAAGGAATTTGAAGCCAATTGAAGGGAACTTGAGACATATGAAATCATACAGAACATTCATGGACCAGAAGGGGCTTCATGGTTGTGTATCTCTTTGTCCTGAAACAGCAATCTCAGCCCTTGAATAATTATCTCAAATTAGTCACTGTTGTCTTACCAGATCTCTGGAGATAGATGGACTAGTAAGCCAAGTATCTTCCAAATATTATAGAAAACAACTTCCATGATTGCTGGTAATTGGCCAATGGCTAATGGGCATCCCTTTGAAGAGGTTCTACTAAACACACCCATGTTCAAGAGCCAGAGTACTTGGCCATTTGCCTAAAGATAACCTATCATCATGGCCAGGTATGATTTATTAAAGTCACTGATTATCATGAAAGATATTGGGACAAAGGAGAAAGAAAAAGACAATCAATTTGCGCTTTTTGATACCTAAAACAGTACTGGAGCCAGCTGCAACTGTGTTGCTTGAAAAGTATCATTTTTCATGAGAGCATTTGGTGCTTACTGCAAGGAAGAGAAGCATCTATCATCCTGAATTGCTCTGTAAGGGTGAATGCCTAATCAGAACAAAGTAAAGCACTACTTCACCTTTTTCTGTCTATAAAGAAATGTTTAATTGGTTCACAGATCCTGAGGTGAACAGCGCATTGCTTCAGTCAGTGAGGGACTGCTAATTCTTTTCCTATAGCTGGCTAGAATTACAGAGGACTGGACCCAAATGCCTACTCAGACATGAACCTCATCAGGTTACTTTGACCTGTCTTTATGTCTCAGCCTAATTTACATTATAGGGTCATTGTAAGACTAAAAAATGATCAAGAGAAGAGAGAAAATCAGAGAGGAAGAGAAAGACCTATGGCTTAGCCTCCCCCAACAACCTCATCAAACATGCTGCTGGAATGGCCACAGATCGTTGCCCTATGCCCCGCATTGCCCGACTCACCCAAGTCCCCATCCCACTGGGAGAAGCATCAACCACCCGGCTTCCTCCTATTGTTCCTGGTACAACATGGGAAGCTCTTTCATGTGGCTGTGGTGGCAGCATGCTCTGGCTCACCTTCCCTTTAACTACGGAGCCCCATTGGAAGTAGCTGTATGTCATGAAGTGGGAATCAGTGGGCTCAGTGGTTAAAGGGAAGATTAGCCGGAGCAGCATAACCTGAACTAATTTGATAATATTGTGATAAATTGCTTATTAAAAAGGTTTCCAGAACATAAAGTGCCTTTCCCTTAAAAGTTAGTGTTATTTTAGCATTTATCATGGAACAATATGGGGTTTTTGTCTTTAAGTTTGTTGTGTTGTCCCCACTCATCTCATTGCCCCCTGCCATCCTCAGGAGAGTTTTTCCTGCATGTGGATGGAGGTTGTGCTGGTAAGTGGCAAACCCAGTGGACAGGGAAAGAAAAACAGAAGGAACAAGAAGAAAGTGAGAAAAACTTAACCCAGAATGAAAAAAATCTTAATTGTGAATTAAATTCCAAAAATTAATAACTCAGCATGAAACTTCACATCTAATCCAAAGGAATTTAGGAATGTGAAAACAATTCAAGGATATCAAATAATGTGTCCTGAACACTTTGTGAATGTGAAGCACCTTTCTTTGCAATTTTGCCTGCCTTGCCTTCCTGCATCCTCAAAACTGAAAGAGCTCCTGGGTGTCTTGGAAGAAAAAGGAAAAATATATATGAAGTTATCAGCACCTATAGAGAGAGGATGCCCCTACTAGGGAAGCTGCAGAGAAATATGGAAAATTGAACATTGAAGTGGCCGCTGGATTTGACAGAAGAATTGTTGTCCATGTTTTGAGTTTTCTCCCTGTATGAAAAGGTACTTTTGTGGAAGAGTTTGATATCTTGCTCAAGGAAACATATCACTCCTCTCTTTCAAGCCTTTGAGAAACATATTTGACAGACCAGTCAAAAATTAATGGCATTCATGGGTGCTCAGCTAGACCTATCAACAACTGGCAATTGCTGAGCCAAAGGCAAGAAGAATTTTATGGACATAATTGATCAGTGGTAGTTCCTCTGCATTTGTTTAATAGTGTTGACTTGCAAGCAATTTAAGGGATTCCATACCTATGGACAGCATTCCCACCTTTCTGCTCAAAGTCACCCTTTCTTCCTTTAATTCCTTTCTCCCTCTAATTGTTGGTTGGGTAGATTCGACCAGCAGATGGTGTCTGGCTCATGGTCTTGAGTGTTCCACCTTCAAGTCCACATGGAGACTCACAACGTTGTATCTAGTGCTGTCTATCTGGCAGTGGTACAGATTCTTTCCCTGGTAGTAACCTAAAATATAGAAGTATTTTAGCTCCTTGCACAGCTGTGCTGTTTGGGCCTAGGTCCACAAAATTGTGGCAAGCCGCCTATGATAGAACAAAGGAAGGTCTTGGGAAACATCTTTGCAAAGGGCCTAAGTACACAAAAGGTTGCCCAATATCTGCCCACAGATTGAATTCTCCTGTAATTTCCAAACCACCAAAATAGATTTAGTGGATAGAAATAAAGACACTTGATCACATATGATCTAAGCAGAATAGTCCTGGTTGAGACTTGGATGTTAGACCACCAAGGACTACTGGGTGCTGGAGGCTATATTTTAGAGGAAGGAACTGACAAAACCATCTCTGAATATTACTTGTCTAAGAAAGCCCTATTAAATTCATGGGATCACCATCGGTTGACAAGCATCTTGAAATAATGTTTATCCTAGCACAAGCTTATGCCTTTCTATATGTCATATATTATTTTGCTTTTGTTTCATGGTTGGTTCGCAGGAGATAACTCTGGGACTTCTTTTGCAAGCCTGATTGCTCAGTCATAGAACCTTAGTTAAATTGACTCAAAAAGGAAAACATTGAAATAGCAGGGAATAGACATTTCATCTTCCACACAGACATACCATGTTCAGTCAATAAATTCTTCACTACCATACAGTAGAGAGAGAAAAATATACCCTTGCTATCAGTACTAAGTTGTTTGTCTTGCAACTTCCTTGGGGTCATTTTGTGGTTCTTGGAAGATAACTAGTCTGGTTCCTAGTTTAATTTCAGCAAGGCAGCACTTACATTTTTACTACAGAAAAGAAGCAATGACCTTGAAGATAGATTGCCCTAGAGAGGAAGAATGATACATCAAGGCTGCCCAGCTTTTACTGCTGAAGGAAGTGAAGTATGGCTTTCAGTTCAATTACTGTTAAGCTCATCATATTCATGGATCTACAATCAGTGATATCTAAAGAACATTTTTATGGTAACCTCTTTGGAGGAAAAATAATAGAGCAAATCAATCTGCTGTTGATGGAAAAGCTTTCCCACTTGGCTTGTGATTAATAATATTATTACAGCTCAATATAGAGGATGAAGAGATCTTGGCTAGATCTAGTTTTTAAAGAAATCTGGAATACCTGCTATGGCCAGACAATACTACAAAAGCTTGGGGAAATGGCAGTTTTGAACCACAGCTTGCAGAATCCCCAGGAAACAGAGACTGAACTGAATTCTTGATAACAGGGACAAAGCCTGGTCAAGGGCATCGGTACACAGACACAGCAGAAACGCTGGTCCACTGGCAGGCTCCTCCCCAGAGGGCTACAGTATAGCCATGGCCTAAAATATCTGCCGGGGTATGTGTCACCAGCAATGTTCTGTCAGCCATAGGGCTCTCTGTGAGCATATCTGGATCAGGCTATAGCACGAGGAAGGGCCAAAATAAAACTCTCTGATGAATGTTTCCATCAATCTAAAATTGCAGGAAATGAGATATTTAAAAACATTCACACACATAACTCTTATTTTTGCTGTATTTGCAGTCCTTTGGTAACTTTGGCCCTTTTACTTTTAAGGTCTAACGCATATAGTTGACATATAGTTGGCCCACAGCACACATAGATCCAAACATCCATGGTTTCAAAACATATTTTAAACATATTTTGAATTTGCCATTCTGTATAAGGGACACCATTTTACTATGCCATTGCATATAACAGGGCTTGAATATCCATGGATTTTGGTATCCACAGGGAGGTCCTGGAATCTAACCTCAGTGGATACAGAGGGCCTACTGTATTTCCAAATGCTCGACTGCAATTTAAGTTACTGCAGTACTAGAAATGTGGGGACAAAAGGGAAATTTCCCAGCTAGAGATGTAACTATGGGAGAGGGCAAGATTTTATTTTTTCCTCTCTCATAATTACACCTCCAGTTGGGATCTACCATGGCTTTACAGAATCCAGAAACCACTTGATTCCCTTTGCCTTCCCTCCGCATCTGCCCATGAGTCCAAAGCGCAGTCTACAAATGCCAGCCTTCAGCTGCCAACAGTCTGTTCCCAATGTTGTCAAAAGCAGGGAAACGGAGGAACAATGCAGAGCCACTTCTAATATCCTTTCCTAAGAAGACCCTATGAAATTCAAGGGGTTGCCTTAAGTCAGCAGGTGGCTTGAAGGCTCATAGACACACACACACACACACACACACACACACAGAGGAAAATGGCAAGAGAGTCCTAGCCTCCTAACCTTGAATAACCTGGCTGCAGCAAGCTACATGAGCTCAAAAATAGCAACATCTCCTGCTATAAATCTCTCCCTTTACTTGTCTCAGAATTCTCGAGGATTGCTATGTAAAAAAAAAAAACACTAATGAAACTCTATTGAAATATATAGAACTTAAAATCTCTCCTCTCAAGACTGCTTTAACAGATTGATCTCAGTGGAACTAAAGTGTGATTAACTTGGTTTGGACTCAGGCCCTTGAAATCAGTGCCTTTTCTAAAAACCTTTGTCCCTAATTTACTAGAGGTGCATTTGCTATAATCAGCTCTTACTGTAAGATACTCAAAAAAGCTACTATTTTGTGCTACTCCAGAAAAGTAACTTGCCTAAGCCCTGCAGTGGGAAAGTTACTGTAATGCAAATCAGAGAAATTCCAAGGCCTTGCTCAGCAACAAGAAACATTCCTGTTCCCCTGCTGTCTTTTGAAGGGCGGTGAATGTTGTCTTGACTATAAAACCACAGCAGTAGTAGCTGTGCTGTGCAGAAATGCAAAAAATCTGCCCGTAAGTTCGCTAATGAAATTGGGTGTTTTGCCATTTAGAACAAGTGCAAGTACTTTGATCTGGTGAAATAAATTTCTGATCTGCTTTCTAAATACCGTTCTTGGCAGCACATGGAGGTTGCACTGGCTGCAGAAAAGAAAAGAAAAACAAATCACATGGCTCACATCCTGAAATGCGGCTGGGCCACGGCCCAAATTTCACACTGCTGGGAGCAGAAGGACCTCTGCTGATATTTCTCAGCAACGTCTGCAGACGGTCTCTGCTTATCCAGCCCGTGGGCTTTGTTTGTCTTCCTACGGGATCAAGGTGACAATTCTGGGTACTGTGTGCATGCATATGTTTAAGAATGCTACAGCATTATTGACACATCATTAATTCCAGTCACTATTCTTCAAACCACAATAGTTTGGGGGCTGCCAAGAATTCAATTATTCTAAGTTTTCCTCCTGTAAAAGCTACTGAGAAAACACAAAACATTCTGTATGATTTGAATATACGTATTTGACTAAAATTGTCTAAGTTTATAAAACTTACAGATCACAATCCAGCCAAAGGCAAGTCTGAATGAGGTCAGTGGGGGAAAGCTGAAGATTTTTACTGGGGTCAACAGGATTTCTTTGCTGTCTCAATGAATTTCTTGGATCTTGTTTATTGAATCATGTTCACAATCAAGAACTGGAAAAGTTTCAAAAGAGTTCGGATTGAATTTCCCTGTTTCCTTGACGTAACTCTCATAAAATGGTAAGTTGTTTAGAAACATAAGATTACATATTACTACAACATGCATGACTTTTAAGTTTAATTTTCCAATCCAGTTTTCTTGCCTCCTTTATATTAAAATCTTAGTCAAATGAAAGAACCTATAGATCTTCAAAGCCTGAGCAGATATTTCTTGGCCTCATCACCAATGTGGATTTTAGAAGCTGCCCTATTCTGAATTGGTCTTTGTTTGTGCCTTCAAGTTGTTTCCAACCCATAGTAACCCTATAATTGGGGTTTATTGGCAAGATTTGTTCAGAGGCCCAAGATTTGTCTTTCTCAGTGGGTTTCCATGGCTAAGCAGGAATTTAAATCCTTGATGTTCCTGGGTCCTTATCCAACATTCAAACCATTACACCATGCGGGCTCTCTCTGAATTGCTAGAAAGCTCTGTTAAGATTACAGCTTCAGTCAGCCCTCCACATTTTCAGATGTAACTTTTGCAGTTTTTATTATTTGTGAATTAATATGGTCTAAGTCCTCCAGTATAACTCTATGCTCAACTTCCAGCAGAAGTTGACCATAGAGCAACACTCGAGGACCTAGAAGATTTCTAGCGAGGTTCTAGCTCAGATTTTTAAAATAGCATTTTTAATTCACTTTCTCCCCACTTTAGCAGGGGTCCTACCCTGTTTCCCCTAAAATAAGACATCCCCAGAAAATAAGATCTAGTAGAGGTTTTGCTGAATTGCTAAATATAAGGCCTCCCCCGAAAGTAAGACCTAGCGAAGTTTTTGTTTGGAAGCATGCCCACCGAACAGAACACCATAGAGTGTTGTGCATGGAAATATTGGTAGTAACAAGAAATTCTTGATAGGATTCACAGTTTGTCTGGTTATGCTGGTTTGTGATGACAACTACTGTACAATATATAATAAATGTTCAATTTTTTTTGTTCAACAATAAATGTGAATTCTTCTTCATGGAAAAATAAGGCATCCCCTGAAAATAAGACCTAGCGCATCTTTGGGAGCAAAAATTAATATAAGACACTGTCTTATTTTCGGGGAAACACGGTATGCGTCTAACCCCATCAAATATGAAATTTTGCTTTTGGTTCTCCTGTGTAAAGGATATTGCCTAATACCTGGTTTGCTACAAGATGCATGCTATGAACAGAAATAGCATCATAGGAGATTTCAGGAGTGACCTAAAGGTTTCCCCTGAGGTTAAGTCCAGTCATGTCTGACTCTAAAGAAGCTATAGTTCGACAGTAGGGCACATCTTGTTTGAAAGGTCTCAAATTCAGTATCTAAATTCTCAACTAATGTTAGGAGTATTTCCAGGCTGAAATGAGAATTGTGGTGCTATTATCTCTTTCTGAGTGGTTCCTTCTTCAAAGAAAGGCATTGTGGCGGAGGTGGCCATGGATATCATATGGGCACTGGCTCTGTCCTTAGGCGGCTGGAAATCTTGGACTACTGCTGCTATGTCCCTATCATTACAGATGCAAGACACCATGTGTCAGGACCCAGGCTGCAGAGCACCAATAACCTTACACAGAGGCCAGTCTCTATCTAATATCTTTATTAAAGAAATATATAAAAACAATAAAAACAAGTGAAGAATATAGTTCAGAAGCAGACCTTTCAGATGAGGTCAAATATAGTCCAGAAATGTATTGTCCAATATAAGATATTAGAGTTCAAAGTTTTAATCCACTTGACCGAAACACACACTTTGCCAAGCAATAGCGTGGGGAAATAACAGAGTCTTTAAAGTCCAATGTAGCTTGACAACAAGGCTTGAAAATAAACTTGATTCTTGGCTAGATCCGTGACTAGAAGACGAGGCAAACATGAAACATGAACAGAGTCCGTGGTGAGTCCGTGAGACAAGACAAGGCTGGAAACTTGGTCCGGGAAGCAAGGAACTGGGATTACGAAGTCCACACACGATCTCTCTCCTCAAGCTGAACAATTGACTCCGCAAAGTATCCTTGGCGCTAAGCACCTATATTGGGTCTCGTTTTCCCGCCAACAGAACTCTTTCCCTAGAGAACGAGAAGCAAAACCCAACTCTGTCCAGATGCATGACTCCTTAGAATTTCCCAAGGGAAGCAGACCTAATCAGCCATTTGTTTGGCAGCGATTCTCATGCTTCTGCGATTAGCCTCTCTGGCTCCTCTATCTTTAGAGTAATTTTCCCTCCGGGAAAACGGGGGGGAGTTCTGCCCAAGGCCTGTTTGGCTGAATTCTTGTGGGCAAACATCAACATCCTGCAGGTGAGGAGGCTACGGCTCTGGCTGAACCGGCAAAAATCCCATGTTTTCCTCTTCGTCTGCCACAATAGTACTAGGAACAGGACTACAAGGCCCATGAGTCATCACACTATGTACATTAAAGAGCAGACATTACACCTCATATAATGGTTCTGCACTATACAACAGAAAGTTTACTAAATGGAATAGCAGACCATATTTATTTATTTATTTATTTATTTATTTATTTATTATTCAAACTTAGATGCTGCCACTCCCCTAGGGCTCAGGGCAGCTTACAAGAACAGGTTAAAATCTAACATTTTAAAAACATCTTAAAACATCTTAAAAACATCAATAACAGAAATCAAAATAATTATAAAAAATTATTTGGTAAGGATTTATGACAGGATCTAAAGTATTGATGCATTCCTAAATGTATCTACAAGTAGCCAAAAACATTTATTTACATACAGGATCCATTTTCTATGGATGGATGCCTTCCATCCATGGGAGGCAACACAATCCTGTTGGTAGAAGGAAAACAGTGAAAGCAAATAGCTTAGCCTCTTGCAGTCCTCTCTCCTCCCTCATTTGCTCTGATTTTAATACTTCTCTTTTAAGTTGTCTAAATGGGAAGTGAGGAAAATAGCATTGGGGGCTGCAGGTGGCAGGGAATAAGCAGAGATTGCCTTTCCCAGCTGCTTTCTGCTGTTGGGGATGTTTTGTGCAGAATTTCACAGTGACTTCCTTTAACAAAAATCTAGATCGCTTCTTCTTGTCTCCAGATATCTGTATGATTCAGTCCCTCCTACACTCTGAGAAATGCCTCAAGACATTTCCTATTTTCTTTGGCCTTTTTTCATCTGCAGAGATTTTCATTCTGGCTCTCTTCTTCCATTATCATTCTTTTGTCCTTCTCATGAGTCTACTTGGACTGTAAGCCTGTAGGCAGGGTTTTGTCAATGCTAATAATTTTATCCAGTATGGCACTTTATGTGTGTATTTGGAGTCACATGGCCAGCCATTACTCTGCATGTTGCTAGCAGCTGGTTAGCAGGTAGTTTAGCTGCTTAGAGCCCTATTATTAAATGCATTTCTGTCAAGCTTTTTTCCTGAACTGTTCATGGTGTAAATAGTCAGTTCTCCCATTTATCTTGACAAGAAATCTTTGGACTCAAGTGTGGTTGGGTCACTAAAATGAGCTCAGTCATCCCTCTGTATTCATGGATTTTGCAGCCACAGATTCAACCATCCACCATCACCAAAAAAAATCCAAAAAGCAAGCCTTGATTTAGCTATTTTAGTTAAGGGACACAATTTTACTGTGCAATTACATATAATGAGGCTTAGAGGTGGGGCATTTGAATCAAACTCTCGGCCCACAAATCAAAATCTGACATGCTGATCACTATCTGCCTTTCTGCCAGGGTAAAAAAACCCCACACTTTGTGTTAAGGAAGCTAATACATGATACCTTTGAATGTCTCTAAAGCTACACCTTTTAAGAGATTGGGGTGACAGCAGATATAAAATTAGCAGCAATTCTGAGAGCACTTTTAAGCTGTCGCCAGAGAGTATCGCTGAACTGCAGGCACTGTTGAACTGCTCTCCCACATATTTTTATACATATGACAATTTGACACCAGAGCCTCAGAGTTTGAGTTAACATAGAGACCAGTTTTATACAGAAAATGTCTTGCCCCACCTCACACTGTGCAGACTCCACCACTGTATATCCTACAACTGCCAACAGAAAGCTTTCAGAGGAAAGAAAATGTAAAAACCAAATCCCTGCCTTGGGGCCAGATTAATGTATTACTCTTTTATGCTCTCTTGACCCACTGAGATTCTTTCCTAATCCCTTTCAGATTCGGTTTCCTGTGAAGAAAGATAAGTTTTTCTTCTCATCTCCTCCTTCTAGTATTATGTAGCTCTTAAACTTGGGGGGAAAGACCTATAGAAACAGGAGTTACTGCTACAATATCACCCTTTTATCCACACGACCAGTACCTGCCGTTTCACTTACCCGTATCTGAAAAACATATGTCCCTTCAATGCATTTTCTTTGTTCTTCAGCACAATTTTGTTATTCTTCCACCATAAACCAACCACATCAATAGGGTTTGCTATTATCTACAATAAGCCGGAGAATGTATCCCCCACTGATATGGTGATCGTACTGTACTGCTTTGACTTTAATTTCTTCCAACTGATAGTACATGCTCAGGTGCTAATCAATGTGAATGAACTTAATAAGTAGGAGTGAAATTTAAATGCAATAAATCAAAAAGTGTAGTATCTGTGTCAAATATGCTGTTTTCTCATGTTTGCATCCTAAAACTTTGTTTTTTAAAAGCTGCACAGTTGCAGAAGTATGAAAACTACATGCTTTATTTATGCTAAGATCTTTGCACCAAAAATTCAGAGGTTTTTGATGTGCAGAAAAGATGGAGATAGACTTGTGCCCAGCCTAACGGAAGGATTATATTACTCCATAGAAGCTAGCTCTGGTTTTGAGATCTCCATGGGAGGCCCTTCCTATATCCCCAAAGGCACATTTGGGAAGGGCCGAGACAAGCCTTTCTCACTGGCTGCCCCCAAGATGTGGAGCTCTCTTACAAAGGTTATTAAACTGACCTCCTCCCTGTAGTCCTTCCACTGACAGGAGAATCCTTTTTATCCACGTAACAATTGTTTGCCGAGAAAGGGACTTCTTACCTATTACATACAAGTTTTGTATCCTTCATTGTAGTTAATCACTGACATTTTGTTACAATTTTTATTTGATACTAGCTGTGCCCGGCCACGCCTTGCTGTGGTGTAGTTTGCTAGTTTTGAAAAAAAAAAGTAATGAGGAAGTGGTGGTATTTAATATATATTATATGCTTGTATATATGTACAGTATGCATAATGTTGTATGTGAACCGCAACTCACATCATGCCTGGTTAATGCCCACAAACTCCATCAGTAAAGTCTGTTATGTTGGGCAAGTTTGGTTTAGATGCATCACTGCTGGGGTTCATTGTGGTCTCTGGCTGTAAGGTAAACTTGAACTCCCACTATGGTGAGTCAGTTGTTTCAAACCCCTCCAGTAGCATATTCCCCTTGTGTTGTTTTTTACTTATTGTCCTGGTTTTAGAGTTTTTTTTTTTTAATGCTGGGAGCCAGGTTTTGTTCATTTTCAACGGATTTCCCTAGTTAGGAAGTAGCCAGGCAAGTGTGGTGTATATACCTGTGGAATAATGCTGGGAGCCAGGTTTTGCAGCTGCCCAGCATGATCTGCAGGAACCCCAGGGAGAGCAGGAGCTTGGCTGGCAGCAGCAGCAGCAGAGGTGGCGGTGGTTCCTGAGGAAGCGGGCCCGGGCATGGGGAGGCCCTAGTTGGGCCGAGTGGGACTCACG
This sequence comes from Anolis carolinensis, assembly GCF_035594765.1. NCBI lineage: Eukaryota > Metazoa > Chordata > Lepidosauria > Squamata > Anolidae > Anolis > Anolis carolinensis. Next base: position 270,560,135 of record NC_085841.1, on the reverse strand, counting down.
GTGGTAGCAGAGTGGAGGAGGCGGCTCTGAGCAGGAGGGGACTGTCCTGTTTTTAGAGATTTTTAATGCTGGGAGCCAGGCTTTGCAGCCACCCAGCATGATCTGCAGGAGCCCCAGGGAGAGCAGGGGTCCAGTTGGCAACAGGAGCAGAGGTGGTGGCGGCAGCTCGAGGAAGCGGGCCCAGACCCGGAGTGGGGTGGCTTTGGCTGGGTGGAGTGGGACCGGCGGTGGTGGTGGGGAGAGGAAGAGGCTGCCAACGCCGGCAGCCAGGACACGGGGCAGCAGGAATGAGTCTGGCGGTGGGGGTAGGGCTTCATTGTTCTCAGTAGTATGTCTTTGGGGTCTATGTTCTTTTCTCTGCACTCTGTAGGTGGTGGAGCAAGCAGGAGATTTTTTTGTACATGTGCAGAGTGTTTTTGTTTTTTTTTTTCATTTTTTGGGATATTTCTGGCCATCTCTCCTCTCTCTCTCTCTCTCTCTTTGATGGTCACTGCTTGGAAAGTGCCCAAATTTGGTGTGATTTGGCCCAGTGGTTTTGTTGTTTCTTCTGTCCTAAAAATGTACAGAATATATATATAGTGTGTGTGTGTGTATATATTTATATAATTACTTGAAGTGTCTATTTTTAAAAGGCAAACTAGAAAACCAATCAGTGGTTTTGTGGACAATCTAAGGCACTGTTGAAAGATGGACAGATTCACAAATTCTTTGTAATCACAGTTCAATATCAAGATTTAACAGAAAAAGGTAGTGCAGTAGATTAAAAGATTTGGCTGTTATTGTATTGAGGGCAGCTCTTACCAGTTTGACAGCATATAATTTAAGTGTAATATTGAAGGAGCATTGCCAGTTAAAGAGAAAAAGATTCAGATCTGAGCTAATATAGGAATTTAAGATTCTTGCTTGATCAGAATGTATTAATAGTTTTACATTGCATGGTCCCCAGCAACTCATACTCTGCTTCCAAAGTCAAATTCTGTTTAGCTGCCATGGTTCCCGAGGGGACCATGATGGAGCCATACTCTTGAAATTGATCTTATTTCCCTTGAAAGCAATTGTCATATCTCTGAGCAACAAATTCTTCAAGTTAATTACATTATACGGGGATTAATATTCATTATCCTTAGCCTCCTGGCTATCAATGTTATCTTACAATTGCCAGAACGAACATACTTCCAGTTGAACATTCCATTATGTGTAAATTAATATATGAAAGTACAGATCAGCAGTGCACAGAATTGCTGGCATCCTGTTAATGGCAGAAAGTTAGGCTATATATGCAGGGTAAATTATTTGTCCCTTGCGTCATTTTCATACTTCCATGTGCACCATTTCATATTTCTACATTTTCTCATTCAATTTGTAGTGTTGTTGGCACCCTCTACAAATGTGACAAAGTCAGTGTTCACCTGACTCCACGGTAATGCATAAGCATTAGCCAACATACATGGTTTGAAGAACACCACTGCATATTTTCTTCCATTATGACAATTATGCATTCCAACCATCTGCATCCCAGTCTTAATCTGTAACTCATTGGAAATAACCTATACTTCACCTCAGATGCAGTCTTCCACTCCATTAATTCAGTAATATGGGATTACATTAGGTGCCAGTAATATGGGAGGGATCCACTCCAGGACTCTTCACATAATACGACTTTGGCAAATAACCAGAATATTACTTTTAACTAAAGTGAACAATGTATTAGGAGCCCCCAGTGGCCCCTTGTGCTGGCAGGACTGATGACCAACAGGTCGGAGGTTCGAATCTGAGGAGAGCATGGATGAGCTCCCTCTGTCAGCTCCAGCTCCCAATGCGGGGACATGAGAGAAGCCTCCAACAAGTATAGTAAAACATCAAAACATCTGGGCGTCCCCTGGGCAACGTCCTTGCAGACAGCCAATTCTCTCACACCAGAAATGACTTGCAATTTCTCAAGTCGCTCCTGATATGAAAAAAAAATGTATTGAGCATAGTCACAGCATACCATGTAATCACATAGGAGGACATAGCAATGCCTAGAGAATTGTTCTAAACCTCCAGCACAATTCTATGTCAACCACCAACTGCCTCTTGTGTATGGTAACACTTTTGAATGCTTGAATAGGGGAATTGTCCATGAAGCCAGAAGCAGCTGGCCCCAAAGCAACATTGGTGCCTTCTACTCTGTGCAGAATCATCCTCAACTTATTGGTCATATCAAAATCTGCTATTTTGGCACCCAGAATCACAGAATAGTAGAGTTGGAAGAGACCTCATGGGCCATCTAGTCCAACCCCCCGCTAAGAAGCAGGAAATTGCATTCAAAGCACCCCCGACAGATGGCCATCCAGCCTCTACTTAAAAGCCTCCAAAGAAGGAGCCTCCGCCACAGTCCGGGGAGAGAGTTCCACTGTCGAACAGCTTTCACAGTGAGGAAGTTCTTCCTGATGTTCAGGTGGAATCTCCTTTCCTGTAGTTTAAAGCCATTGTTCTGCGTCCTAATCTGCAGGGCAGCAGAAAACAAGCTTGCTCCCTCCTCCCTATGACTTCCCCTCACATATTTGTACATGGCTATCATGTCTCCTCTCAGCCTTCTCTTCTGCAGGCTAAACATGCCCAGCTCTTTAAGCCGCTCCTCATAGGGCTTGTTCTCCAGACCCTTAATCATTTTAGTTGCCCTCCTCTGGACACTTTCCAGCTTGTCAACATCTCCCTTCAACTGCGGTGCCCAGAATTGGACACAGAATTCCAGGTGTGGTCTGACCAAGGCAGAATAGAGGGGGAGCATGACTTCCCTGGATCTAGATGCTATACCCCTATTTATGCAAGCCAGAATCCCGTTGGCTTTTTTAGCTGCCGCATCACATTGTTGGCTCATATTTAACTTGTTGTCCACGAGGACTCCAAGGTCTTTTTCGCACATACTGCTGTCAAGTCAGGCGTCCCCCATTCTGTAACTTTGCATTCCATTTTTTCTGCCAAAGTGAATCTTGCATTTGTCCCTGTTGAACTTCACATGCTCTCACTTTATACATGAGACCGACTTTTACACTAGTATGTAGAGTATTCAGATGGTAGTGTTTTCCACAGAACTCTGCTTAACTGCACACTTTATAAGCAAGAAAATCTGGTTAAATCTTTGAATGTATTTTACTCTCTCATTCTCTAATTTCAATACATGTCTTGATGAAGAGTTCTGGACAACTTTAAAGTTTACTTATTTTATGGTGTTCTGGGCCAACTTCATAAAGGTATTTTAAGTAGCTGAAGTAGAACATTTAGAATACAATCAAGAAGTCATAAAATGAAGTAAACATAGAAGGTAGGCCCTGGCCACTCTCAGGCATGGGTGAAATCTTTCTGTGGTTTAAAATGGCATTTTATAACTAAAATTTGGCCACTAATAATACATGTTAAATTTAGAGCATGGAGTACTCTAAACCCATCTCCCTTTACGAACCACCGCGGAAGACTAAGATCTTCTGGCAAGGCTCTGCTTTCGGTCCCACCACCGTCATAGGCGCATTTGGCAGAGACGAGAGAGAGAGAGAGAGAGCGAGAGCGAGAGACAGAGACTGACAGAGAGCGAGAGAGACTGACCTTCCTGGAGAGATTAGATCAGCCCCCTCCCTCCTGTCCTTCAGAAAGATGGTGAAAACTTGGCTGTGGGACCAAGCTTTTGGGGCAGTGCAATGAGGTAATAATAGGAAACCTACCCCGCTGACCGGAGCCAGCATGGTGTCCCGAGTTGGTTTAAATAGCTGATTTTAAAGTAGATATAACTGATTTTAATGTTTGTGTATATTTATTTTATGTCCCAGCATGGAGTGCTTGCCGTATATATGTTGTGCTCTGCCGAGAAGGGTGGAATATAAATATTTTAAATAAATAAATACTCTGGGGGTGGCCAAGACTCTCAACTGTCTGATTTTAGAATTCGGGACTACAGGATACATTAATAAGACTTTAGAAGCAGTTGTTGTATGTTGCTTAGCTAGATATACTAAACAAGCCTGCATTATCTGAAAATCATAGAGTTGGAAGAGACCTCATGGGCCATTCAGTCCAACCCCACTGCCAAGCAGGAAATCACATTCAAAGCACCCCCCAACAGATAGCCATCCAGCCTCTGCTTAAAAGAAGGCTTTTAAGTACATCAGCAACATCAATTCAGATGAATGCAGTATTAGCTCCAAGTGAGAACACTAAGAATGAGAACCAGAGATTTATCAGAGAGACTTCTGGGATCTCAGGAGTCAGAATCTGTGCTCTGCTGGGCAAAAGCAGTTGGTGTCTTCAGCATTATATCTCAGGCACTAGCATCAGGTTCTTTGAAACAGGTGGATAAAAACTAATTTTAAATTGCTTTCTCATAAGCAGCTAATTTCTTGTTTGATTATAATGGTTAAAACAAAATGTCATTAAAACACACTAAGCCTATATTTACTTTATAAAGATACCTCACACACATTATCTACATCAAACATGAAAAAACAGTATCCTTATTTGCTTACGTCTTTGGATAAAAAAACGAACAAAATTAACAGCATTTAATTACTTGAAGTTTTGAAGAATATACAATTGAAATAAAGTTTGAAAGGTTTTAAAAAATGAAATGTTGAATTTATTTAAAACATTCAGATAGGAATGGAAAGTCAGGAGACTGTCTCGGCGAAAGCTCTGAGAGCTCACGGCGTATCTACTGAATCAATGGCATTTAGACAGACTTAACTGAATTCCCATTGATCCAGTATGTCTATGCTAAATATAACAATTCAATTTAGGCCTTAGTGTTGTGCTGTATGGGCAGTTTATTCCTTACCATTCCTGATATAGCATTCACAATCCAACATAGGTAATGAATAAATTATATAGCATTTGCTAAATTAATGAAAAGATCGTTATCTTAAGAAATTAAACTATATCCTCTTAGATGTTGTAAACTGTCCTGATGGGTTGTAAATGGGTTTTTTTATTGATCAACTTTGCACCGTTGTTCAAGAACCATACAAAGCATATGGGGAAGTTTTATTTTTAAATAATGGTGTTTTCTCTTGGCTATTTAAATCAATCCATCCTGCTGCCAAACTTTAAATTCATCACAGTGTCAAGGGCAGTGCACTCAATAGCCATTACAGCACAGCAGAAATAGTATGGCATTAGGCATGAGCTGCAACAAACTTTCTATTGTCCAGCTTACTTTGCACAACTTGCTAAGAGCAACAAACAACGGTCACCAAGGCATGTGTGGAAACAAGTTGCCTGAAATGTAGTATATAACCATTGATTTCAAAGTTTATGACTACTTTCAGATTAAAGAAAAGCCAGAATTCTCCCAATTAAAAATAATTCCAACACATTTGCCCAACTACCCATTTCTCTAGCATTGGAGTACTTCTAAGGGCAACATTTATGTTTTTGGAATCACTAAATGATACGTTTTTGTCTAGAAATATATTTTCCCTGAAATTTCCTAATCATTGGTATGCAAGTTTTTCATACTTAATATGTTTTTATGACATTTTAACTTACCTTTTGCTGGTAAATTAACAAAACATTATTTTGATTTTATCAGGGGATAAAATAGAATCTCCTTATGGAGAGAAAAAACTGGATATAAATAAACATAATAAAAATAATATATGGATACATTTTTATAGAGTAGAAATTGCCTCCTCTGGAACCCCATTTTAATAGCCCCAGGAGCCCCTTGGGGATAAATAGCTGGCTTAAACGAAGACCATATGTTTGAGGAACCATGATTCTCTTTTAAATCATGGTTTATGCCTGTATCATTGGCAAGGAATTTTTTTTTAAAAAAACTAAGAAACATATGTCCAGCTGCTTTTGGTTCCAGGAGTAAAGAATAGTGGGTCCTGAGGACAACAAAGATGCCTATTTGTGCTGAACACTTTTTATAGATGGCCGTTCTCCACCATCAATGATCAAGACTGGTCAGGTGCCACTATTCAACAGAAAATAATTTACTATCTTTTCAACTGAGTTATAAAACTCATGTATTTACAGTTGCATTCAAACTTTACAAACTTTTTATAAATACACACTATAAATTACCTAGCATCCAATGGCTTACACCCCATTACAGTACATAAGTAATTTTTATAAAGAACTCAATTTACAAATAGAGTGGAAAAATCATAAGCTTTTATTGGTTTGGTCAAGATGACATCTTATTCTACCAGCTTTCATGGAAGTACACATGACGAAGAAAACGCAAATGATTTAATTCCATCGGTGAACTTAGAATCAAGAAGAAGAAATCTTATGCAACCAGAGCAGATGCTGTGGATGATTCACTAAAGAGGAGAAAAGAGACAGTGCAGGAGGTCACTCTAACATCCAAGGAAGGACTGGCCAACACTAAAGGAAATAATTTCTGTTGGAAACCGCAAATGTTTGGAATACTATCATCACAGTGACTCTCAATGGGAGATTTTACCCACCAAAGTACTGACCCAGATATGGTTTTAATAGGAGTAATGCTAACTGTAACAACATCTTCCAATATCAATATATTCTTGTGTCTTATGGTACAAATATGCTCAAATATACCCAGAAACAGGTATAACATTTGGAGGCACCAAAATATGTTGGCCAGTGTAATATTTCTTGCTCTTGTATACTATAACCAATTGCTAAACAATTACGTAAAGTTAGTAGAGTGCAGAAATTTTCCTTGCACAGACATGATTCTTTTCCATGACATTCTGGGAAACAGAAGTTCTTTCTATCTGAAGCAAAAAAAAATCTATAGTAATGTATACTTACTACTTCCAATTAGGAGGAAGTACTCTCTTGGTCTTGTAGTAACGAGCCAGTCTGTGGATTCTGCTCTCAATCAAAATGAGGCGAAACTTGGCATCTTTATCCTTATAACAGGGGAAAAATGAACAAATGCTGGTTTTGATGAAGAGTTATAACAATATGGTTTATTTGTAGAATGGCATTTCTGTGGGGATTTCTCAGTTTAGAAGCTAAACTACAGTCTCATCCTAGAAAATTACAATACTTCTCTATCTTTTCATTAAGATCATGGATCCCTATTTCTATAAAAAAGAAACCATGATAAACTTGGATATAGTTTCATTATATTGGAAACCGTTTGCATTCTATGCAGTGCATGTAACGGCTTATATATACTAGTGATCACTTGTTTTATGATTGATAAGTTAAAGGCATTTTAGTCTCCTTTAATCTGCTCCTTTAAATATTACTCAAATTATGTTATCAACCTGAAGACTGAAAATTATCTATTTACCTTCCGATTTCTCTCAAGATGCTTACGGACAGCCACAGCCTTCTTGATTAAGTGGTAAAGGTCCTCTGGAAGATCAGGAGCGAGTCCCTTGGATTTAAGAATCCGAAGAATCTTGTTACCAGTCACAAAGCGAACCTGGGCAACACCATGGGAGTCTCTCAGTATTACACCTTAAAGAAAAAAGGGAAATTGTACATTAGAAATATCAGACAACTCAGCCATAGAATTAAAGGTGCTCACTCAGGCATCCAAGGAAAGATTAGCCAACACAAAGGAAAACCTTTCTGGTGGAAACTGCAAATGGTTACCAACAATCATCATGGTGAGCAACCTGAGCAAGACAGTGATTCTGTTGTTTTAGAAATACTATTAGTTTGTCAAGTACTGTATAGCCATTTAATGAATTAGGTTAATGTTATCCCCTGCATTACAATTTTAACAGTAGTAAGAGACTCTTAAAGACTGCCAAAGATGCCACTGACTTATTTGGTACATCTTTATCTTTAAATAGAGATGTAAGTGTCAGCAATTTAGTTACCTGTTAGCTAAAATCTAAGACTCCAATCTTACACATTACAGGAGTTAAGCAAGACTGCTGTGCTTAATTCTTGAAAGACTTTCAGTTATACAAGTAAATCCTTAAGCACTGGTATTAGCTTCCAAGCAATACAATCATTCTGCATGTTCTACTGATCCACTATATCTGGCTAAATTCAGCAGTATCAAGCTAATTTAGGATTTTAACTACCAATTCTATATTTTACATACCAATTTGTGAGGGGGTCAGGCCCTTCTTTGCCAACTTGTAGATCTGTTCTTTAACATCATCAGAAGTAAGTTTCAACCACTGTAAGAGATCAGTTTTGAGCCAGATTAGATCACACAGTCTGACAGGAAAACACACAAACTACTGACCCAAATACCTAAAATCAGATTAAAATTACATTGACCATACATGTGGCATTTAAACCAAATAATCAGTGTAGTTCACACTGGACACAGAGCAGCTCCTATTAAATAGGATATATGAAGTGTTGTGTGTTCCTTTTAGCTGCACCTATATATGTTTATTTACCTAGTTTATTTCCCATCTTCTCTAAACACATACACATGCATGCACACATGGTATTTCTTTAAGTAGCAAAACTCTTTTTTGTCAGCTGGTTCTTATTTCCATGTACAGTTCTGTTTGGAAAATCAAGCAACCTAAGAAAGTTGCCAACATGCCACATCTTAATATGTCATATATCTGAGAAAGTTGGAGCCCAAAAACAGGTTAATGTAGTTTGCTATAATACAAGCTTGTATACCAATAACAAACTTAATACAGTACACTCTCAGTTAACTGACATCCATGGAAATTGGTAGATGCCAGATAAATGTAGTGTCTGGTTGCTTGAGAGTTAGGCACAATACTGTATGCCATACTATACCATAAAACTTTGTACTGACTTGATACTAACAATGAAATACAATGATTAAAAGCAAATAAAAATAAACGTAACGTAATGCAACAGTTTTAGTGCTTTATTGTATTATAAAAGCAGCTTTTTATTTAAAGTAGTCTTTCTTTAACAATTTTGGCTGGTTGTTTTGGGTTTCAGTTAAATCTAAGTCTATTTTAAAAGGATACTTAATCAAACAGCTTAGTCCACATGTAACAATAACAACAACTTAATTCTTGTATCCCGCCACCATCTCCCCAAAAGGTCTCGGGGGCAACTTACATATGGTACAAAGTGCCAAAAACAGAACACAAAATAAAACACAATTTAAAAATACAGTTGAATAAAACATATAAGCATATTCAACAACAACTTAAAACTCAGTTAAAACAGTGCTCATCAACCAATGGTGGTAAACTACTTTAAATGTGTAAACGTGGCTAGACTGTGAACAGTCAGACAGGGTATGAGATAAGTACAAAGCTGTAGCGAATTAATATACTTTCATTCATAACTAATCCACTTTAGCATTATTTCTGCACCATTAGACCGTTCCCATATTCAGGACTCACTCACACAACACAATTATAGTTCTATGACTCCACATGAACAGCCATGGTTCCACCCTATAGAATCCTGCAATGTAGTTTACAGAGAAGCACTTAATTTTCTTTCATAAACCTTCTTTACTGCCTCATCCGATTAATGATACTAGAATTTAACGGATATTTCAATTAATGTGGAATCACAGTATTTTAATTCTGCAGTGTGAACGGTCCCTAAATTAAAATGGGATTATAAACAACTGAAGGCATTACTTACTGTGGGCACACTTCGCCTGTAGGGTAAAGCCGACTGGGACAGACCCTTCCTGTTAAAACAAACCCCAAAAAAACAATGATTTCAAAGATTTGTAACAAACATGCTATTCATTATGTGATGCCTAACACATTTGCTTCAAAACTGCCATCATTGTGACGACGACAAAGCAATGGCAATTCAAGCAGAGTTTCAGTTAGCTTTAAGCTGGGTTGCTGCAAGAGGAACTTTTACTTTGGAGAGTGTCTATTTTTGCTTTTGTGATGTGCTCTTATGTATCATACTTCTTAAAATGGAAATTTAAGAAAAATATACCTGTAAACAATGATAGCTAATAACCATGTGAACGACAGAAAAATGTAAAGACAAATGGGAGCAGTTTGAAACCACCAATGCTGTATGAAATCACACTTTATGAGGAGAAAAAAAACTTTAATATGAGGCCTATGAGTGCTATAAAGGGGTGACCAGGTTGCTGTGAGTTTTCCAGGGTGTATGGCCAGTTCCAGAAGCATTCTCTACTGACGTTTCGCCGACATGGAAGGCATCATCAGAGGTTTTGAGGTCTGTTGGAAACTAGGCAAGTGGGGTTTATATATCTGTGCAATGTCCAGGGTGGAAGAATGCTTGTCTGTCTGAGCCAGGTGTGAATTTTGCAACTGGCCAGCTTGATGCACTGAATAGTCTGGCAGCTTCAAGGATGGCTGCTTCCTGCCTGTTGGGAGGTGTTAACTGGCCCTTAGAGTAAAAAAAAAAACCCTCTAAAATCAGGACAGTAAATAAAGAACAACTCAGAAAACTGGGGAATTCAAGACATGAAACAATATGGGCCAGTAAAAAAACCCCCAAAAAAGGATTCCCCCAGGCAGAAAACAACCAGGTCTTGAAGCTGCAAGGCGATTCAATGCTAATCAATGTAGCCAATTGCAACATGCACACTTGCCTCCAACAGACAAGAGTTCTCCCTCCCACCCTGAACATTCCAGATATATAAACCCCACTTGCCAACAGGCCTCACAACTTCTGAAGATGCCTGCCATAAATGTGGGCGAAAGGTTAGGAGAGAATGCTTTTGGAACATGATCATACACCCCAGAAAACTCACAGCAACCCAGTAATGCCGGCCGTGAATGCCTTCGACAACACAAAGGGGTGACCTTTTCCCCTTACCAATCCCTTCCCAGGCCTCTATGTTTAATGGCCTTCTATGAAATGGAATTAATGAAAAGTACTGCCCAATGCGTTTTTACATAGGGTCATCTATACCAGGCATGGGCAAACTTAGGCCATCCCTCCAGGTGTTTTGGACTTCAACTCCCACAATTCCTAAAAAGCCGCCTGGTGTAGCTGCACCCACAGCTCGGCCGAGGGGTGAAGCGGCCTAGCGAGAGGGCCGCATTCCAGTCCCTTCCCTTCCCACTAGGCCCCCGCCCTCCAGGGCCTTATCGGGGACTCAAGAGTCCGCTCGCGGGGAACCCAGGAGACCCTCTCCCTCCCCTCGGAGCCCTGCCCTCCCTCGGCCCGCTCCTTCCCACCCGCCGAGGCCCTCACCCAGGAGCGTGCATGCGACCCATGATGGCGGCGAAGAGAAAGAACTACGCGAGGCGGCCGCGCAGATCAAGCCTTTCCCTCAGCGGAAGTGACGTCAACGCGCATGGGTGCCGGCCTCTACTGCCCCTCCCGATTTCCGCTATGGGGGGAAGTGCGGTCTCTCTGTTAGGGCTGAACCATAGAGGCGGCGGAGGAGTGGAAACCTCGTTTGCGTGAGCTGTGTTTAATGTATGAGGCTGGAGAGGGGTATTTTTAAAGAGCGTCATCTGGGCTACATAATACCCTAATGATACTTAAGCCGTCCAGGTCTTCAACTCCCACCATTCCTCACAGCCTCAGGCCCCTTCCTTTCCCCCCTCAGCCGCTTAAGCGGCCGAGGGGGGAAAGGAAAGGGCCTGAGGCTGTGAGGAATGGTGGGAGTTGAAGTCCAAAACACCTGGAATGCCAGGGTTTGCAAGGACACTGCTGAGAATGCTATGGCTTGAGATCTCACCTATATTATTATCCCCCTGTCAAGCAAAAAAGTGGGCACTAGAAAGAATATCTTATGAAATCTGACTGGCACAATCTGGGGATCACAACCATAGTAAAGACATCTGTCCTTGCGCTTTGCTACTCTGCTGCTGAATACGCATGCCCAGTGTGGAACACATATCATGTTAAAACAGAGGATGTGGCCCTTAATGAGACATGCATTATCACATGATGTCTACACTCCAAACCACCAATACTGCACCACCTGATATCCACCGGGAAGTAGCAGCCAGCAATGAAAGGGCCAAGGAAGGGACATCTCCGGCCCACCCCATTTGGTTATCAGCCAGTATGCCTTAAATCAAGAAATTGTTTTCTAAAATCTGTAGAGGTATTCGCAGGAACACCTCAGCATGCAAGAGTCTAAAAGTGGCAGGCTAAAACCCGGAACCTCAAGCCATGACTGATACCGAACAAGAGACTCCCTCCTGGGCACACAGAAGAGTGGGCAACTTGGAAGGCGCTGAACAGACTGCGCTCTGGCACCACAAGATGCAGAGCTAACCTTAAGAAATGAGGCCACAAAGTGGAGTCCACGACATGCGAGTGTGGAGAAGAGCAAACCACAGACCACTTACTACAATGCAACCTGAGCCCTGCCTCATGCATAATGGACCAGCGGCACTCCGAGTGGTCAGGTACTAGGCAAAGGACATTTAGTATAATGCCAAGTTTTTAACTTTGTGTTTTTAAATACAACTGCACTCTCAGTTCGTTTCTGACATAATAAATAAATCATCCCCTGAAGAGCGATGTGTGTTCTGCTTTCACTGCAAATGGCTGTGGAGATGATTCTTAAAAAACTTCTCAGACATGAAAGCACAAAGTAAAGCCTGAAGACTGCAACGTACTTTCAAGGCCCTTCGAGACACATTCCCAAAAGAGCCTTAAACATATTTTTTTCTGGGCAGCTGTTCAACCAGCCAAGTGGGCCAAATCTGTTGCAAAATGCAGCCATTCCGCAAAATTGGAAAAAAAAGGAGTTATGTTTTGGTAATGCAATGTTAGGCTCCAAGAGAAGTGCAGTCCTAAAACAGGGCAACAGGGACAGCTTACTTTGATCTGAGGGACTGCGTAACCATGGCATCCTATTTTAAGATTGAATTGAATTATGTTTTATGAGTTGTCATAGTGTTCCAGACCCCATCTATGCTGAGCATTTAATGCAGTTTCAATCTGGTGTTGGAGAAAGTGGTCTCACTGTGCAGATGATTCCAAGGGAAATCCCGGAATCGGTTTTGAGGCCCAGATGGCGATTCCACAAACCACAAAAGCGATGATGCACATTAAGGACTTCCATTTATGTGCTTTCCTGGGAGCTTGTGGTCTGGCCACCATCTTGGAGCTAGCTTCGAACTGCATTAAACGGTCAGTGTAGATGGGGCCTCAGAGTTCTGAATTCCCCCTCTTGCACTTGAGGTTCAAGAGGGAGAAAATGTGAACCTCATTCTGTATTGGGGAAGGGCTAAATTCCCAACACTTCCATTCCCCACTCTGCACAACCAGCCATACATGTTGTCTTACATTTTTGAAGTTGAAAAGAACACCCATCAAAATAATAGATTTTTAAAAATAAAAAACACTTAAATGTTTAAAAACCAACATCACAAATAAGTTGGCTCAGTGAAAGAAACCATTCCCAGGATTGCTTTGAAGCAGACTGCTGGATACCATTGATGCCAGATACATTCCTTAACATATCTGGTGTTGCTGTGGGAAGCATTTCAATATATGGCATTTCACTTATGGACATTTTGTTTACATTCTTGTTTCTTACATTTTAACAGAAGCTCTTTACAACAGGAAAAAAATAGGGACTATGGCTAGGTTTTTGCACCATAAAACAGAAGTGTTTAACAGAAATACTGTATATGACTTGTCAATGCCTCGAAGTTTTGGCGATCGCATCTCCCCCATGAACCGGTGCGGGTCTTGAGATTGGCCAGGTAGGCTCTCCTCTCACTCCCACCACCGTCTCAAGTGTGGTTGGTGGGGACGAGCCTTCTTGGCAGTGCCCCCCCCCCCCCGGCTCTGGAATGCACTGCCAAAGGAGATCAGGCAATCCCCTACTTTGACCACCTTTCATAAGGAACAAGACCTCGTGGTATCAGCAGGTTTTTGAGTAATTTTCTCTGGTATACTGCCGATCTCTGGACCTGAATATACTGTATAAGACTTATCTATCCCAAAATGGTTTATGTTAATATACTTGGCTATGGTCCCTGTCCCCTTGATCAAGGTTGCTGTTATTTATTACTTATTTAATTGTATAGTTTTATCTGTTTTAATAATATGTTTATTATACGGTTGTGTAATGCACTTGTTCTTATGATTGGAAACCGCCCTGAGTCCCTTCTGGGAGATAGGGCGGTATATAAATAAAGTATTATTATTATTATTCTTTGTCATTAACTTGATGGAATTTTCCAAGCATTCTGTGGCAATGACTTGGCAGCCCTGGCACGTTCAGGGTGTGTGGCATGTTCAGATTCTGATCTGTCAGGATGTGAGACAGAAAAGCACTTATTTCTCCAAATCTTTGATTCACCAAGTCTGGTCTTTCACTTCAAAGGCATCTTCAGATGTTTATAGATTGGTTTATGCTGTAGAATAATCAATCCAGAACCCAGGGTAAGAGGCCACGTGTTCAAAATACTGACAGAAAAATACAGAGAATGTATATTTTGCTAAATCAATGGACAAACGTTTTAATTAAGGCACTAGCATCTTTTAAAAATTTCCCCGCACAAAACGGTGCATTTGAAGAACAAGAGCCAAGACATTTGTTATTCCAGAATAATGTTTAATGTAACTGTAGGACAGTTATGGAGTCACGTTAAACCCATATATTATGGGTTAAGATATTGATAGAAATACTGTACATCTTTATTACCTATCAGTGTAATACAACTGAAATATTTGGTTCTTACAGATAAATTGACATTTAAAGGCAAATGTCTACATTTGCTCCCAATGCATTTTATTATCTATAAACTTTTGCTGCATTTTTAGTCACAGTATGAAAGTATAAAGCCAAAAAGGAAAATTACATTCCTATGGATTGTGAGAATGGTACAATATTGCCTGATTTATTTTTCCTCCATACAGCATGCATTGGCAACAATTCAATACAGATCTACACATATATTAATTCTGTATTAGATTGTGGCCACCACATTATGCAAATATCAGAAATAACTTTGAAAGCTGCATTTACAGTCAGTCTCCTAGCAAAGCACTCAGGCTTAAGGCAAGATACTAAGATTTCTATACCATTGTAATTTTAAAAAGAGAAATATTAAAGTTCATTCATGCTTTCATATATATATATCTGTGAATATCATAAAAAGGCAGTAATATTAAAAAATTCAGTGCAAAGTCATAGCCAAGTTATATAGTACAGAAATTGTGGAAGTGATTTTTTACAGCAACATGTATTCCTCAAAGTGACAAAATAAATGTACATAAGACACACATTTATTTGTAGCTGCAGTCCACATACAACACAAGATTTTATTTGATTAATAAAGTATAAAAATGCTATGAGACCACACTTTAAAAACGTTGTTTATTAAAGAGTCAAATTTTATCCCAAGTATTCCCTCCTCCCCTTTTGTGTCTGTCTGTCAGCTTCAGTAATACAAAATGGCTTCCCCCCACAAATGTGGACAATCATTTGAGTATGACACCGCTGTAAATAATCTACAAAGATGCAAAGTTAATGTTTCTCTACTACAGTTTCCGTTACTAGGTAATTGAAGAACAGCTTTTAAAAATATCTGTCTAGAAAGTGTTAGTCAATGTGTACTTAATCTGAAAAGTGATGAAGATGGATAAAAGGCACAGGCATGAGCTACAAAGGAAAATGCTACTGTAAGGTATGGGGCATATTCTAATCCACATCCAGCCCAAAGCTGCAGCTGCAAACACTGCTACAAGTCTTTTAAATCTGTAGTTTTGTGCTGTTAACATACTGTGCTCTAATAACAAACTGCAGCAAAGCAGTGCATATTGCTTTCAGTTAATTTAATGGAACATTTCATAAAAGCAGTAGCTTACTTTCCTGTGTGTATGTGACTTGTGATCCTCTTGGTGGACTGGAATGCATCTCAAAAAGTATCAAGTGTGTAGGAAATACAATCTTTTAGTTTATTTTTTTTCTGTATAGGTCACTACTTAAATGTTTAATTATTTTAGCTAATAAAATTAAGTCTGTTGCTTTTAAATGGCAAAAGGTTATATATAGCAATAATGCAGTTTTAACACTGAGAAAACAATCGAAAGTATTAGTGTATAGTTGGACCATGAAAGTTTCAGGCACCCAAAAAGTTTTGTCTATTCCTCCCTCCTACTTGTTAAACTAGATTCGAAAGCAAGTACTTCACTATACTTTAAAGGAAATAAATTAGATTGCATTTTAGTTTCATTGTGCAAGAAAGATTGTCATCGTCTTGTCATATCCACAATTATCATTTGTACTATGTTAAGTATTTACTCTCATTTATCATTGCATTATTTTACTTTACGTTCATAGTTACAGACAGTTGTATAATTTTCACTGGAGTTACTAAATTGCATTTACGTGCAGGGTCCTAGAAATGTGCACAGCTTCTTTTACTCATTCCTATAAGGGTGAGTTAATTGCCACTGAAATTAATGGATAGGGTGCATAGTGGATTACTAAGAGTATTCATAAGAATACTCAGCACCTCTTAAGGCTAGCTCAAGCTGTCACTCTCAATTTCACCACCCAATGTTTTGAGTGCAATTTAGTCTCAACCAGCAAGAAATACTCTGGCCTTCCACACTTTGAAGCAGATGTTTCAGCTATATAGCGTTAATGAGTACTGTAATTTATATTGGACACAAATCCCCAAATAAAATATCAGTGATCCCCAATTTCTAGAGAAGTATGTGCTTTGTGGTCAACCATGGCATAAAACCACTTGGGTATGCAGCCATATAATATTTACAGTTAGTGAAATTATTGTTTAAGAGTGTATAAAAATAGTCAAAGCAAACCAAGTAACTGTTGATTCATTAGAGTTTGATCTCAGAAAATGTAATACATTGAAGGGAAAATGTTAAATAAAACAGAGAGAGGGCCACATTCTTTCTTTTTTAAAAGGGCTAGGTAAAAAAGCTTGTTAACAAAAAGGATAAATGTTTTTTTAAATATCAGGTATGAGGTATAAGAAGCAGTTTAATGGCAAAATAAGGCACCATTATTTAGAACATTCATAATTGGCACTCATTCTGATTATAGCCTCAAAGAGGTTTAATGAGTCCGAGGGCTAATTCGGTTGCTTAGTCAAATCTCCCTTTTGACAGTTTGAGCCATTTTTTTAAACTTGGGATTTTTTCAAATGACAGCAGGGGTACAAAGCAATCTAAACGTGATCAAACAAACTAGAAAACCTCAAGTTTTAATTTGGAACATCTAAGCATGGTTTAAAACTTCATTATCCACAGATATTACATTTGTACAATTCATTTACATCAATGCTTGAATATTATTACAGTAAAAGGCATAAGTGGAGATGGTTTGCCCAAAGTTGTGTTTAAAATTGTAGACGGCTGGTCCAACTGCAAAGTGCTGGACTGCAGTGTCTTATGCCAAAGTGTTTGTGTTATCTTCAAGTAGGAAACAGTGACCAAATACAAATGGAGCTGAGGTTCATCTGTTCTTTTCACCTCTATAAGTTATGAGGTTCACAAGTATGGTACTGCAGCAAGCCGATGCCAGTTGATGGTCTCCTTGTTCAAGTTAAAATCCTTTAAGGAAAGAGTGACACCACCCAAAAAAAAGTTCTCACGCAGCGATTCTGCACTGAGTACACTCAGCTGAAGCTCCCTTTGCTTCAATGTCTCCTTGTTATATCCACTGTACACAAGCTATGAACAAAAGAGAGAGAGATTCGGTAAGAAAGAAGCTTAAAGCACTCTGAAAAAAGCAAATTTAGGATAAGCACTGCCAGAAATGCATCTCAATTCTCCAGCCATAACCCTTCCATACAATATGGGAAAGGAGTTCTGCCCTTCCTTCCCATGATATATTTCTGGGGGTTAGACATGGCTGCTCCTAGTCCAGACTCAGTGAAGCTAAAGTAAGGCCGAAACATGCCTATTTGTTCAAACTTAATCAACGTATTACATCTATACAATACATATTCATTCTGAAATAGTCTCTATCATTTGATATTTCAACTCACCATTTCATTGAAAGTTGGGTTTCTAGTCTTCCGTGATATTTTCGTCTTCCTCTTAGATGTTTTATGTATATCTGGGAGCAGGTAAGTTTTCACATAGGGATTTGGGTCTGCCCCATCATCAGTAACCTGATAATAAGAACATTTGTTTAAAAAATCCCACAATCACCACTCGTGTTCAATCAGAGAAAGCATTGAGATATTGGAGGTCCTGTTTAAATTAATTAAGAGTTCTCCAGTCTCTTGAAAACGACTCTTTGATAGAAAGAAAGAACAATGACCGTGTGTTACAACTGTCACATGCAATTTCCAAATTCAATTGTCTACTTACCAGATCTTTAATGTGCATCACCATGATAAACAGAGTGCTGTTTCTATAGGAGATGGACAACTTAACTTCTCCTCCTACTTTGCCTGACACAGGACTTGAAGGGCTTATATCTGGGGGAAATCCAAACAGGTATTATGTTTTCTCTTATAGGGGCCAAGAGGGCTATTTCAAATTACACCAATCAATGTGAAGTTACCACCAGAGAAAAATCTAGAAAATTGCAATGGTGACTGTGGCTCTTAAGAAAACAACACACTTGAGATAATGCCCAACCGAACAGAAGGCCTATTTTGCTTCTCCTTTCAAACCTTTTACAATTTCAGATCAAATTGTTTGTGGTGTCCCAATGTTGTGATAGCTTAAATTACAAATTAGGCTAGAAAGAAGATACTACTTTTTGAGTTGGTGTGCTTTTTACAGTGACCTTATTAGCAGAAAGATTTCTCAAAGGAAGAAGTGAAATGTTATTCTATAACATAATGAACATATGTTATAGAATAACTATAGAAAATGGAAGGAAAGCATTCATGGAAGCAAGAAAATGCAAGCATACACAATTGCATTTTAAAAGCGTGCTTTTTTAAAAAAATGCTGAGTATTTTTTCTTAATTCCTGCCAAGTAGTTTTACTGAATGTATGAAGCTCAGTAAATATTATTAAAACCAGATAGCTAACCAGATAGCTTTCTTCCCTTAATAACAGTTTTCCTTACCTGTACACTTAGCTATTCCATCAATTCCTTCAGCTTTTTCATCACGTAGCAAGGGATGAAAGAAAGTATAAACAAGATCACACTGGAAAAGGAAAGACAAAATGTTATTGTAAGTTAAGTGTACCCAAAATAAAAGACTTCAAGAAAAACACATTTAGATACTTTGGGGAATCACCTCTGATACATCAGTTGAGGCATTCATCAAACTTTGCATGTAGCTGTTTAGTTCTACCTTCCTCCTGGCTGCTACATCCTTTATGTGAGTTCTTCCTAGAACCATTTTGTTAGGGAAACTGCAATATAAATACATAAAATACATATAAATACAATATTAAAACCGCACCCTCTCTTTCCTTCTTCAAAAAGCAGCTGTAAACCTTTCTGTTAAGGTAAGCCTTCAGCGAAGTAACCTAAACTGTCAGGAAAGCTAATTTTATCTACTGAAGCAAAGTGCAATATAACCTGACAAAAATACCACATTAATTTATGTTGTTTGTTATGTTTATTGACTTTTTTATGTGTTTTATATATGTGTTTGAGTGTTGCTACTTTACATGATATTTAATATGTTGGAAGCCACTTTGAGACCCTTTGTGGGAGAAAAGTGGATTATAAATAAAGACATTATTATTATTATTATTATTATTATTATTATTATTATTATTATTATTATTATTGCATGAAGAGGTGAGAACACAAGAACCATCATTTTGGACCAAATCAAAAGTTATCTAGTTCCAACATTCTGTTCACCCAATGACTAAATTGTTGCCTATGGAAAGCCTGCCAGCAGGAAGGATACAGCTGCAGCCTCCATCTTGGGGGCTAAACTAGATAGGACTTGTGGTCTCTATCAACTCTATGATTCTATCCTACATGACCCAACAACTAATACACACACACTGGAAGCAATATCAGCCTACCTTCTTTACAGTCAAAGAATTAGTCAATTTTCCATGAAGAAATTCATTCAGAAGCAATGCAAGTTTTCAACAAGCACATGCAAAGGTTTTTATTTTCAAGTATTATTGCAAGGTCCTTTAAGTTTTGAGGTAATGGGCATCCAATGTTGTAAAATCCTTCCATAACTAACATTTGCATTAATTTTAGAAGATTCTTTACATGGTTAAGGGGAAATGGTTAGACCAGTTGTTACTTTAAAAGGAAGAATGTATGTAAAGCGAAGCTTAAACAGAGTATTAAATTATTTAAGTTTCAGAGATGTTGTGAGAGAAACAGTTCTGTTCTGTTCTCTTTGATGGCCTCCTTCAGAACCATGTACAATACAGTGGTCTACAAAACACAGGAGTGACACTTATGGGTCCCACATAAAAAGGGAAATGTGTTTTTCAAAGTGATACTTTTGCAAATTCACCTGAGGATGATCCTACAGTGAGTAGGTTTGGGGAGTAATTTGGATGGGTGTGGAGGGCAGACCTGCAAAATGAAGGGAAATCACCCCTCTGGGATTTTTTTTCTGATAAAAGAATTCAGCCTCTCCTTCGGCATCTCATTGCTATCAGAGCACAAGAGAATTTAGTGGATTCGGTTTGTGCACTCTAAACCAGCTTACTTAACATGTAGAAAAACAGATTTCTAAAATTTACCCTGGTAATTTCCACAGAGGAAACAGGATCCCGAGCTTGTTGTGGAATTCCTGGAATTCATCAAAAGTCCGAAAAATGAACGTGGGTTCACTTTGCCCCTCTCTTAAAATTCTGACAACATAGATCTGCCAAATCCAAAAACAAACATTTTAGTGACTTAAAAATAAAACATACTTTCAATTTTGGACTGTCACCATTTCACATCATCTGAAAGAGGAAAGTAAAGAGATAATCTCAATGTCTTGGACTACAAGCACTGAATAATTGGATGTTACAACTTGCAGTTTTGTGTTTGTTCGAGACTACAATATATATACCTATGCTATGTATTTCAACAAGCAGAAAGAAAACTACAAAATATTAACATCATTCTCGCTACATTATCTTGGAAGAGCAGTGAAGGCCCAGGCTGATCTTGTCTTATTTTCAAGAATTTGCACATCTCTACATAATAAATCTCATGAATGAAACAAAGGCACCACTGAGTCACATATGTACCACCAATCTGACTATTCTCTTCAAATAGTGAGAAACAATGACTTGACTCAGGGCTCAACAGAATGCATTTAAAATGAAATGAAAAATGACAGAACCCAAAATTCTTGAGACACAATATGAAGGGGGAGGCACCAAAGAAGTCTTGGCTCTAAGGTTGATCAGGAGATGTAGGTATTATGCTTCATTAAGATATAATCCATACACTTACATAATGTTTATCTGGATTGTATCTCTTGTGGTATGTAAACACAGATGCTTCTTTGATACGCCCATCTTGCTTAAGTGAATACGTTTTGGGAGAAAAAGATAGAATGGGCTCATCATTGGAAGGCAGGCCTGAAAAACGCAGCTGAGCAAGATTATGGATGAAGAAATTGAACTTTGTAGCAACACTTCCCAGGCTGGATTCAATTAGCCTAAAACAGGGGAAATACAAATTAAATTATGATTACATGCCTTTAAGTGTGCAATAAACTTTTATTTTGCAAATTTTGAAAATTTAACACAAGAGAGGAACTGGCAAAGCATTAATTTCTAATTCTAATAGATAATCATGATGGGAGAATCTGAATGAAATAAGAACTAGGTTTCAATCCACATACCGTGTTTCCCCGAAAATAAGACAGTGTCTTATATTAATTTTTGCTCCCAAAGATGCTCTAGGTCTTATTTTCAGGGGATGTCTTATTTTTCCATGAAGAAGAATTCACATTTATTGTTGAACAAAAAAATGAACATTTATTATATACTGTACAGTAGTTGTCATCATAAACCAGCATAACCAGACAAACTGAATCCTATCAAGAATTTATTGTTACTACCAGTATTTCCATGTACAACACTTTATGGTACATACATTTACCGATCCTACATGCTCTGGTGTTGTGTTCGGTGGGCATGCTTCCAAACAATAACGTTGCTAGGTCTTACTTTCAGGGGAGGCCTTATATTTGGCAATTCAGCAAAACCTCTACTAGGTCTTATTTTCTGGGGATGTATTATTTTAGGGGAAACAGGGTAGCTACTAACCTCAAACAACTGTCCACATGTAATGTAATTTCTGTTATAGCAAATGATATTTGCCAAACTAGCTAAGGCTGTAATCTCAGTAAGTTGTACTGAACTCAATGAGATTTAGAATGAACACAAAATATATGTAATAAAAGTCTGTTTTATCTTTGAGAACACAGTTCTCTAGGAATCTCTTAAGTCCTTCAACTCAACTTTATGGTATGCTGGGATGAGAAGTTAGGCTATAACCATGGTCTGACTGGGAACATATCCCCTGTGGATACGAGGACCTTATTATATTATAAATATTTCTGCATTACCTTGTAAACAAAATGGTAGCTTCAGCATCTGTTGTTTGGGACTGAAGAGCATCCTGGACATATTTCAAGTCTTGAACGCCATTAAGTTCTGGTAACCCAGAGGATAGCATCTAAAGAGCAAAATGATTATTTACACAATAGAAACTCATGCTGTATTTTAAAAAGAAACTCCCTAAAATGTGAAACTTGGGAGTTTCCTATGCTTGAATGCCAGTTGTCTTTGTTCACAGAACATAAAAGACACTCGTTTAAAAAAATGTGTTGACACCTATGACTGCAGATATATTACCAGTGACAGCAGACTGAGGAAAATGTCGGCTTGTTTCCTTATCAGGTTATAAGCCTGGCAGCAGAGATCAACAAACAGCTGGAAGCGAATTGTAGGCTTTTCACCACCATTGATAACATAGGCCATATCTGATGTCAGCACAAAAGGAGCCCGATCCCTTTGAAAGAAGATCAAAAAAACATCCATTTGTAAGTACTGAATTTTCTGGTTATATACTTCTAGTCTACTAAGGCATTTTATTTACCTTCAGGGACTCTGGAAATCATGGTGCTTGCACAGTAAGATTTATATCTAATTTCTGCAAACACAAGGTATGAAGTCAGCAAATAACATACAGGTTTTATAAGAATTTCAATTTTTTCACACCTGAAATCTGATGAAAATCAATGCATCTT
The DNA here is from genome assembly GCF_035594765.1 of Anolis carolinensis. Classification (NCBI taxonomy): domain Eukaryota; kingdom Metazoa; phylum Chordata; class Lepidosauria; order Squamata; family Anolidae; genus Anolis; species Anolis carolinensis. Next base: position 270,537,150 of record NC_085841.1, on the reverse strand, counting down.
CTAAAATGTACTGGGTTGAACAAAAAAGAAAAACATATCCCAAATTACACTCATTTGTATTACTTACTTACTGAATGCATGTATACCCTGCTATGCTTCCTGGATGGGATCCAGGGTGGCTACCAGAAGTTTAAAACAAAATTAAATTAAAATGTACAAATGTTAAAGAATGAAATAGCAATAAAAATGATCAAAGCAGGCAAAACATAGGCGAAGCATAATTACCAATTACAGATTTTAAAAAGTAAAATACAGCATATTACTCAGCATACTTTAATGATTTAAAACTGAAAGGCCTCATTCAATAAAGAGATCTTCATGTGCCAGCGAAAAGAGAACAGCAGGGGGCCAACCAAATGCCTGAAGCAGCCATGGAGACGAAAAGGCCCTTTCCAGTGCACCACCAAATAAGCCTGTGACTGAGAGAAAGCCCTCTTGTGTAACTCTTAAAGCTCAGGCTGGCTTGATGAGGGAGATATGGTCTTCCAGATAGTATGCACTCAAGCAGTGTGCAGCTTGAAACAACAGCACTATGAGAATTGTGTCTGGAAACAAACTGGATGCCAATGTTCACTGTATGCTTGCCCACAATGTCGTGCCTCACGTACGGAGGAGGAGTTGTTTAAAGCTATGGACAATGCAGTCACTGTTGCCCGCTTTTGGTCTAAAACTATTTAGCTGCTTGTGATTCCTTTATTTCATCACTTGTAAACTTTTTTTTAATTACGCAATGCTTTTGACACGAAATGAATAAATACAAGAACATTAAGAAAGCAGAGTCAGACCAAGGAGGGTCATGAAAGAGATTACCCTCACAAACCCATTTTTCTGATAGTACAAAAGTAGTATTTACGTACTGAGAATAACAGCAGTTTGATAACTTTGTACTTTTGTTTCATATTCAAATCTAACTGTGCAATGAGACAATGTTAGCATAAGGTCCAATAATATCTTACTGGAAGGGATAATTGTATGAAGTAGCCTCCATTTTAAAACAGAAATCAAAATTACAGACTGCAAAAAGATTGCAGCTGTGACAAGCAATCAAATTAATGTATCACAACCATCTCAATTTCTCCTCCCTTTCTCTCTGAAAATCTCATGAATGAAAAATGAATACAGCCTTAATTCAGCCTTCTTAAACTAGCATAGAATCCTGAAGTATTGAACTACAACGGAAACAATTCCCAAAGCCAGCACTTTGGGAGTTGTAGACCGAAGCAAATTTGAGGAAAGTTGGTCCAGTTCAACTGGAATGGAAATGGGCAATTTGTGGCATTCCCATTTTTGTTGGACTGCAGCTCCCTTGATGCCCGGCAGCTACTACCTAAGCTAGACTGTGCTAATAGGAAATTGAGTCCAAAAAACCTAGATGGCCGCAAGTTCTCCATTACAAATTTAAGCTTCCAAATTTTTCAGATGCAGATTTCACATAGCAATCTTACCTTTTTGTATGCACCATTATTTTAAAAGAGACAATGTAGCATTCAGCCTTTTCAAGATCATTATCCATTATGATAGCTAAAAAGTTAGTGGTGTTGTTTCCAGAACACTGGAGTATGATTTTATCCTCACATATTCATATATTTTCAACAGCATACCTCTTAAAGCTTCCAAACATCTGTGCATGTCCCAAAAACTTTCCAAAATCAATATGGAACATATGTCCTGTACTTCGAAGCATTATGTTGTCATTGTGGCGGTCACAGATACCAAGGACATAGGTGGCTACGCAACATCCCGCACAAGAATAGATGAAGTTTTCAGAAGCCTAACAAATGGAGAAATAAAAAGAAAGTCAGATTCAATCTGCAACTTGGAGAATGCTACCTTGCTTTTCATGCCAAATTTAAGTCTGCTATCAAAATTGTTGGTCACACCTGAAAGACAATGTATTTGTGGGACTTTTGAGAATTGTGTTCCAGGGTAACATATCAATCATAATTTTAAAATTCTATTGATTAGTAAAAAAACGAATATAAAGTAGAAGAGGAAGGCAGTTTTATATAGTGTGTTACAACAGGATTCTAGAGACCAGAGCTCAAATTCGTTTGGCCATAAAAATCTACTGTGTAACCTTGGGTAAGTTACATTCACTCAGCCTCAGAGGAAGGCAATGACAATCCCCCTTTGAATAAAGTATTCTGCAGGAACCCTGTGATAGGATGGCCTAAGGCTAAAAGTGACTCGAAGGCACACAACACCATGAACAAGAACAATGCCAAAGAGGGAGAATCCTTAAAAGTTCAGTGTTTTTTATGGAAGATTTTACAAATTCTTCTAATAAGAAACAGGTAATATGTAACTTCAAGCATTAGGAAGCAATAGATAAAAAATATCCTACATCAAAAGTCTCATATATCTATATCTACACACGAGGGTTATCCAGAAAGTAGATTACGTTTTAGAATTAAAAATGAACGAAGTATAGGAGAAAACATTTACCATATGCAGTTGAAAGCCACACCCAAATACCACTTCTCAACATAGTCGCCATTCAAATCTAGGCACTTATCATAGGGATGAATGAGCTTGGCAGCTCCTTCCCCACAAAACTCTGCCGCTTGCATCCTCAACCAGCCGGTCACCCTTTTCCGCAGCTGCACATTGTCGCCAAAACGATGCGTTGAGGATGCAGGTGGCAGAGTTTGGAGTTGCCAAGCTCATTCATCGCTATGATAAGTGCCTAGATTGGAATGGCGACTATGTTGAGAAGTGGTATTTGGGTGTGGCTTTCAACTGGTAAATGTTTTCTCCTATACTTTGTTCATTTTTAATTCCAAAACATAATCTACTTTCTGGATAACCCTCGTATACACATACATACATACATACATACATACATACACACACACACATACATATTAAAAATACCAAGTCAAATACCCTGCCAAATCCTATGTCAATCTTTCCTTCCTGTGCATTATTCAAATGAAAAAAACCTGAAGTATTTCAGAAAGGGAGAATGTATTTTTTCCAAAATGGGATGACAAAACAAATATTCATTACCGTGTTTTAAATTAAGCACACTAGCAATATATTTCTCAGGTATATTTATATACATATTTTCTAACCTATACATGAATAATTTGACCTCTAACTCAGTACAAATTAGGAATGGTTTTCTGGATCTATGATAAAGCACTTTCCTCATTCTGCTTCTTGAAGTTGGACTAAACACGGATTTCTTGCAAGAAAAACATGAACTTTTCCATCCTCTTTTTAATACTCTTCATATCATAGCATATTCATGTCCTGGAGACACATGGGGGTTACCTTTTCATATTCTTCTTCTGTGGGATTGTATTTTCTTAGCCATTCAGCAAGAGGCTTATCTTTGAAGGACCCAGTCACACCATTTTCTACCTGAATTTTCCTAAGTGTGTCTGCAGCTGGAACAAGCTCCACCATTCCTTTAATTCAACAAGAAAATAGTGATTTTATTCATGCATTTTGCTACATTTTAACTTCAAACACCAAAAAAATTCTGTAAAATCACTTTATTTCCTGATAAATTCTACCCCCATTCATTTTCATTAAGGCTTTGTAAGCATATAAATGACAGAAATCAATGAAAGATACACAAAGGAAAATACTGTTTTATCCTTAAATCAGCTCAAATTCTGGGTAAAATCAATAATTAAAAGTTCATTTATCACATTACACTTCTTTAGCTACAGTGTGCCAGAGGCTCCTTTTTTACATATATTTGTGAGACTGCTCCATCTGGAGAAGTATTTCCTTCTTTATCCATGTTAAAACTACAGTGCAGAGATGCTACAGTATTGTGTGCCCTCTTTGCTATTTTTGGGGCCCTCCAATGGCCTCTTGTTGCACTGTTTAATTAGCTGTGACAAATTTAAAAACTTTTTTTTAAGATTTCACCTGCAATATCAGTTTTTGAGGGGTGAGAACTAATGACATAGAGACTATAAACAGGTACTTCTGCTTCAAAATCAAGGGCACAAAGGAGCACTTTGAGTTGAATCGCACTCCTGGAAGCACACTTCACTTTAAAATGAACAGCCCATTTTTAAAACGAAACTGCCTTATTAAAAGTGTTACCTTATTAACTGTCCTTTATTATTTGTTGGCTACAGAGCTTCACAAGAGATTGAAAGAAGAGAACATCCAATTGGCCGAGAAAGAAGCAACACTGCAGTGCTAGTTCCTGGAAGCTGCTCACCCATCCTGAGCTACACATGTGGTTTCAAGAATATTAAACAGCTCGATCTATATGAATAACCCAATAAAACTACTACACTTGTGAAGCCTCTTTCTGGCTTGCTCTGCAAATGTAGAAGATTTAGAGCAATTATGCTTTATCTGCCACGCCTACTGGAGAACAAATCTAAAGGCAGATGGAAAACACTGGTTTATACCTCTGTCTTTGCCAGTAGAAAGGCACTTGAAGAGAACCATCCGCAAATCGAGTCCTTCCTGTAACCAAATCTTATCCATAATTTTTATCATTTGCAATGCCAGCATGTCCTGACGTAGATCTTCTCCAACCTAAAACAAAAGCACAGCTAGAAATTATTGGAAGGACTAAGAGTTTCTCTGTAGAAACCGGTATTGCGCGTTTAATAATTTCAACTTTCTAACTACTGCCACACTGAAGTGATTTCATGTGCACAGCATCTATACTTTTTAATCTGAACAAGCCCATACACCTTATAATAAAATTTGTCTCAAATTACCTGAATGTCCAGGTCATTTGTCATTTAATAGTGAAATTGGAAAAAAACAGAGGGAAGGTGGAAGAGAAATGGAATTCTGCTACTTGAGAATTACATTCAAAGTTTCACCAGGAATGCTAAATTAGATGTAAATTTAAATTAAATAGACCAGTAACACAGTATTATACATATATACTCTATTTATGCAGTTTCCCTTCTAGCTCAAAATTTAGTTCAAAAAATGAAAAGCAATATCAGTATGAAATACAAGGATGACATGCACATGTGGAGAGCTTCTGGTTGAATACCAGAAAGCCAAATAGTTTCATGTGAGTCATGCTATAGTAATAGAATTGCCATTACAAGAAAAATATGTTTTGCTTGTACATAGAAAAAAATAGAATAATAATTATTACTTATATCCTTATTTTTAATCTCTAAAGAAAGACCCAAAATGGCTAACAACACTAAAGACAATAAATTTTAAAACTTAAAAAACTTACTAAACTAGGATTTAATATAGAGGCTATTAAATATTAATAGTTAAAACCATTAAACACCCATGAACATATATAAAACCCTACACAACACCCCCAGCTCAATCTTAAAAATGCTCTTCTTTAAAAGCCTGCCTGAAAAGAATCAAAAATAAAAAATGTACCTTAAACATGACATTAATTTCTTCTCCCAAGGGATCTGAATTCACTAGAGCAATTTTAAGAGGGACTGCATTTGAACTGAAGTAGGAGCATGCCTGCCAAAAACATTTTATATTTATTATGACAAGATTAAGATTACTTAAAATATTAAAACAAAGAGGCTTGGAAATAGATTCCAGAAATATTACCAAAATATAATATTAATAAAAAGTTAGTGTATGGGATACAATTTCTCTTTCCCTTTTTCTTCCAGTCTCAATTGTTATACAGCAATGAAATGAGGATTATAGAAGATAGCAAAATATGCAGTTTGTAGTCTCCTGTTTTGTCTCTCTTGAATGTTTATCCACTAACCATCTTTGGTATTTTAGTACTGGTCTTTAACTAAAATGTTCAGACAAGTTTGGCATATAAGATAAATGAAAAATGAATGTACCAGTATACACTTTCCCAGGTGTGATCATCTTATTTGTATGTTCTCAGTTAACTCCCACTATTGATGCTGCCCAGTATGAATGAGTGAATGAATGAATGGATTTTATTACAGTTTCAGATCAGGAGTTTAAAATGTTAAAACATTAAAATTAGAAGTTTTTAAAAACAATAAACAGAAGCTCAAAACATTAAAAGCATAAAGTCAAGCTATACAACAATCGTAATTTGCTTCATATTTGAATCATATCCATGACAAGTCTAAAACATTTAGAGTCTGAAGCATGGTTTACAAATGACACTTGATTAAAATCTGTGGATGCTGCTCAGTAGCTGTTTGGCACACTTAGCCTAATTCCTTAGCAGAAGTCTGTCTGACATAGAAGAGCCTGCCATCAGCACAGCCCCTTGCCTCAAAGGAGCATGAAATTCCACCACCATAGATAGTGTCATAGTAAGGATGGTTATACATACACACATACTCAGTTTAAGCAGACATCATTATATGTAAGGAAGGTACGTAATATAATAAATTAGAAATGTATACAGTCAACATACCTTAACATTCAGTTCTTTTGCTACAAGGCTGGGACTGAGTGGCAAACGACATTTATTTTTTAAGAAAAAGGACTGAACACGTTCCATTCCACTTTGCAAGACAACCTATTAATGAAAAGGATTAAAATTTATTAAATTTTAATCCTGAGAAGTATTTTAATCATTCAAGCTATTACTCATGGATACTGAGAAGTCCTTTTATCATTCAAGCTATTATCCATGATGTACTGTTCCTATTATGTTCCCATAAAGAATGGCCATGTTTAAGGAACAGCCACAAAGAAGTGTGCACTTCTGTTTATACATTCCCATCTATGACCTCAAGGCTCAAGACTTTCAAAGAAATGCAATACTAACTTAATAACTCCACTATGAATATAAGAGCAGAAGGATTTTGTTTATTAAACATGAATATCACCATAAAATGAGAACTGAGCAGCTATTTACTTTTTTAGGTGAGCTGGCTCACAGACATATTCACATAATCTACTAGTTCAACAAACCTGTCTGGCAGATCCATTTGTTTGCTTTACTTTTTCTGCAACCATTCCCAGTATTTGTACTAGTCTGGTCTGCTTTTCCAGATCTTCTCTCAGTCTTTTGCCACAGACTGAAAGGAAGGCACCAAGGATATGCTCATACATTACACCATGTTTAATATCATGAAGGGTATCCTTCAGTAACCTGAAATATTATATAATATTGTATTGGTATTTTTTTCACAAAGTATATGCACAAAGACACAGCTGCACACTCACTCCAACCCACTGCTCTATTTTCTGCTGGAATAACTAAACGTGAAAGTGATTTACATATGCAAGGCAATGCAGCAATCCAAGCAACACAAGACAGGGAAGGAAGAAGGCTGAAATACTATCCACAGTTGAGGATGATTTACAATCACAGGAAGACAGGAATGATTTATTAAAAGTGGCTTCTCATTATGTCAAAACTCCAAACTCTTCTCAAAAAGGTTGTGATTAAAAACCAGCTTTAAACCAGGGTTTAAAGTTCACTTCTGAATTCTGGCTACTTTGGGATTAACTAATGATAATCTCAGGTTGAGATGTAATGGGAAACAATGCTTCCTACAGAAAGCATTCATGCTGCTTGTAGCCATGGTGGTTTAATAAGTGAGGATTCGCAGCTTGTTGTGACATTTAAGCTTAGCTAGTGGATCTCATAGGATTGTTCTGTGAGGTACGGAAAAACTGCATTATGTAATGTTAATTTATATTAGGATTAAAGAAACCCAATCTTGTTCTGGAGCATGAAGTTTTCAGCTTTCACAGAGTAGTGACATGATAGACATTTGGAGAATATGCCATGAGAATTTTTGCAAACTCTTTGTATCTAGGTCCTTCTAGCATGAAATCATTTTTCACATAATTTATTTGTTTTATACACTGCCTTCCCCGTATGTGCAGTGAACATTAACAAAACGTAATGTAAAGATGAGCATATCATTTTTTACCCACATATTTGATTTGTGTAGTTTATTTTCCTAACCCCTAACTCACTTAAAATGCAGAAAGAAGAGGCGAATATCAGTTTACAACATTGTTGGAAGGAAGAAACAAACAAAAGCAGCCAACAAGAACAGAAAACAAGTTAAATGTACTCAAGGTTTTCAGTTGTGACAGCACACTTTTTTGCATTGTAAAGAACCCTTAAAAATAATGTATTTTTTCTCTCTTTATTTATCCACTCAGCTGTGGTAATATAGTGCCTGATGACATGATTTTTTTTTTAAAAAAATGTAGATTGTCTTACCAATATAAATAGTGTGCTATTCGAATATTTCCTAATGCTCGGGCCAAAAGGAATCTGACTAGAGAGTTGTCCAAGTAAGTTTCATATTTCAGTGCCTAGATACATAAAAAGAGATGAGGTTTTACTCATAGTCATACACTAACATTTAAAAGCATAACTGTAGTACAGTGGTAGTAGAAAGCTTAACTGAAATACAACTAAATTTGACTTCATATAATCAGATGATGGAAGGTTTAGAATTCTCCTGGCATTACGCTTCTATGATCCAGTTTTCTCTGGCCATTGCGAGTAAGGATGAGAGGAGAAGGGAGAACACTTACCCACTTACACATGTGGCCAATATAAGCTCTCAACAGACATAGTAGACTGAATAACATTAAAACAAATAAAAATGGTATGTCCTGGTTATTCAGCTTAAGTTGAATTTGTATGTAGGTTGGAGCATGTAAAATTTTAAAGTGTAACTCCAGCCATTAATATATCTTTTAAAGATTTGGATAGCATAGGGAAGGGTCAACAACCCTGTGGAATGTGTTTTATTATTTATTACTTTGTTTTATATCCTGCCCTCTCTCTCTCTCATTGAGGGACTCAGAGCAGCTAACATACGGCAACAATTCAATGCATTCCACATAAACCACATCACAATCAAAATGCATATAAATACAGTAGAACCCCGGTTAATCGAGCTCCGGTTAACCGAGTGTCCATATCATGCGAGGCACTTCCGGGGGCACCCCTCCCTCTCCCAAGCGAAGGGAGGAGAGGAAGAGGGAGGAGGAAGCGTCCCGGAAATGCCCCACAATCGCTGCTGCAGCAGCGCTAGTGGGTTGCTTCTCTGGGCCGAGCCGTTGCCCTTTGGGAAGCACCACACGAGCGCTGCTAGGTAGTAGCGCTCGTGGGCTGCTTCCCAAGGGGTGAGCCCTCATTGAGGGACGTCTCCCTGGATCTCCCTCGGCCAGGTCCTTGCTGGAGGAAACTCTTTCCTCAAGCAAGGGCCTGGCTGAGGGAGATCTGGGGCATGCTCCGCTTTTCTCGGAGGGACAGGACCTTGCTTCAGAAAGGGGCTGTCCCTCCGAGAAATGAGGAGCGTGCCATGGGTTTTCCTTGGCCAGGCCCTTGCTGGAGGAAACTTTTTCCTCCAGCAAGGGCTTGGCCGAGGGAGATCTGGGGAGACGGATCTGTGGAAGCGTGGGGCTTGTCATTTCTTAGCGACATGCTCTGCGCTTCTCAAAAGGCCCAGGACCCTGCCGGAGGGAGGAAACTTCTCCCTTTGGCAGGGGCCTGGGCCTTTTAAGAAGCGCGGAGCATGTCGCTAAGAAGCGGCAAGCCCTGCGCTTCCACAGATCCGGTTATCCGACAGATCTGGGTATCCGAGATTGGGCCAGCCCGTTTAAGTTGGATAACCGGAACTCCACTGTACATATAAAAACGTATACAACTAATCTAAATACAATAATACAAAATAAGACATTATTATTACATCTATAATTAAAATAAAAACTTCCTCCGTCTCATTGCCATGTTCCACAACCATTGCACTTAACTCAGCTTAACCATTATCTTCCCCAAAGGCTTCCTTCCAAAGAAAAGTTTTTATTTGTTTTCTAAAGGATAACAGGGACAAAGCCATTCTGATGTTCTTCGGGAGAGAATTTTAGAGCTGAGGAGTCACTGTTGAGAAGGCCCTCTCACTTGTTCCCACCAGCTGCACCTGAGATGGGGGTGGGACTGAGATTAAGGCCTCTCTAGCCGAACGTAGGGCTTGGGTAGGCTCGTATCGGGAGATGCGGTCGGATAAATAAGTTGGGCCTGAACCGTTCAGGGCTTTAATGGTTAAAACCAGCACATTGAATTGTGCCCAGAAGCACACTGATAGCCAGTGGAGCTACCATAACAAGGGGGTTGTATGTTCTCTGTACAGCGCTCCAGTAAGTAATCTAGCTGCAGATCTTTAGACCAGCCAAAGCTTTTGAACGGTCTTCAAGGGGCCCCCTACATAAAGCACATTACAGTAATCCAGTCTGGACAAGCAGGTGCCTGAGTCACATCCACAGAAACTGTATTCAAACTCATGTATAAGTCGGAACAGATCCGAGCGATTTTGTCTGCAACGTACTGAGCAAAAGCTTCACATTTAAATTTAAAGAATCAGGATTCAAAAATCCCCTGACCACTTGAAACAGCCCAGTTGGATGGTTCTCTGCAGGTGCAATTTTGTCAGCTTTATAAGATTTTTTTACTGCCTCCATTGCCGCGGAGTAGGCTTCAGAATAAGTCCTAACCCATGTTCAGTAAGACTCGCTCCAAGTCGTCCTTGGCAGTGCTCTAGTCCCTTTCTCACCCGGTTCATCACCACCAGCTTCCTGGTGTACCAGGGAGGCACTACAGCTCTGTGTTGTGAGAGGGGACATTAAGGAGCGATCGTGTCAACTGCCCTGGTCATTTCTCCATTCCAGAGATCGACCAGGGCTTTGACAGGTTAACCTATTGAGGTGGCAGGAAACTTCCAAAGAGCCATCAGGAACCCATCTGGGCCCATCAGTCTTCTGGGGTGGACGGTCTTAATAGGTTCTCCATCCCTGCAGAGGTTAGAAGTCGCTGTAAGCCTGTCTGCGCCCCTGTTCAGAAGGGGTCAATTTCCTTTCTGTGGGGGTAGATTTCTCTCACTTTCTGTTGTCTCAGCCCCATTCTTAACTCAGGGACTACCTGTAGTCAATTAATGATAACAAATAATAAATGCCCCTTTCCAAACATTTAACACAATGTTCTCCTGACCTGCACAAACTGGGGTAGAATGTCAGCCAGTTCATCATCGCTGATTGCCTCTATCCACTTTACAGCTTTTGTTCTTACTTCCTGATCTGTGAAGCTACAAAGGTTAAGAAGTGCAATGAATTCATTTCAACAAGAACATACATCCCTAACCGTTCTTGAAATGGCTATTGTCATAGAGTCAATTCTCAATCTATACAAAAAATGACATACATTTGTAGTAAACTGAAGTAAACAGCTTCAGAAACTGCTATTTCAATCAATCAATTTAGTACAACAAACAAGTCACTGAATTGTACTAAAAAATTCAATTAGCAAGTAATTATCTCTCTCTAGAAGAGTAACAAAAGATAAACAATAAAAATTCTGCTTATAAATCATTTCCAGCTGATGAGCGCAGTTCCCAATCTTAAATACTACCGTTTCTGTCTGCAGAACTGGCATGGTATTGTTTCAGTGTCAGCACTAACAGGGCTGCATTTTGGCACAGTGACTGGCACATTCCACCCCATTTATCTGCTGCCACAGCACCCAAAGAATCAGGCTGTAAGTCCATTCATGCATAGTAATTTAGAACTGTAAGCGCTTCAACAAGACCATTCAATCATGTGTAACCTCTAAACAAATGTTCATGTGGCAACAGAAATGTCTGCAAAACCAGCAAACTGTCAGCAAAGGACTGGAATGTTAATGTAGCTTGTACTTCAAATTCATTTTTAAAGATGGCTAAGCATATCTTTTAACTTTATCAGCATTTTAGTACATTTACTAGCCTGAAATTAGCACATTTTACTCACTTGGAGTCCAGTAATGCTAATGCAGTCAGAGGAGGTAAGGGAGGCCATTGCTGAAGCAGCAAATATATTTCAGGGAGAGTTGTCAAATCCCAGTTTGGAGCACTGGCTAAAACCTTTGGAAGGCTATTTACATCTGTATGGCAGTAATGTCGTTTCTCCCACAGAAATGCTTTGTCCTTTCTAGACAGGCTACAAAAAGGATTCAAAATATCTTTTGTTAGTTCATGACAGCGTAACAGTCACCACAGCAACTGGAAGCAATACCTAAGTGTACTTTTAACACAACATGGAACAAAAATAAACTTCCAGGGGGCCTCCTGACGATCACACTGCTAATTTATTTAATTTCCACAGGCTTTTCATCACTTGCATGTTTTATTTCCCATCTTTGCCCGATTGTTCTTTTATAAGGAGGCTGGCTTACGAAACCGTTTATTACATTTTCCTGACAGCGTAAGCAGAACTGAAAAACTGCAACTGAAAATTTTGAACATCTTTTAAAACGCAGACCTATGACCAACAAAATCTCATTCTCTCAAAAAGCCTAGCTTTGGTAACATTATGTGCATCTTATGCGGATTCAATTTTAGATAGTCCTCTTTCAGAGCTCCTAGGCATGAAATTTGGTTCCAAAACCAAGACAGATTGAGCAAGATAAAATATAAACTATTCTGCAAAGCCTTTATAATAAATACTGCAAGTTGGGCAACTTGTAGCCTGCCAATGTTGTTAGACTGCAACTCCCAACCACTCTAGCCAACATAACGGTGGGGGATGATGGTTGCTGTCTAATGGTATCTGGATAGCCACAAGTAATTTCAAGAAAGATCATTCCTGACTTCAAAACCTGTGCTTCCTAAGCTGTCTAAAATGGAGAAGCAGCACAGTTCCCCCCCCCCCCCAATGTGCAATGAACAGGCACCATATTTGTGCCCATTGACTGCAATTCCTTTTTTTTTTTTGAACACCCATCATGAACCAGCAGCCAATGGCTCAAGGAATGACACCATCCCACAGACCAGCATCTTGAGCAGCACTAGTCTGAGGATTGGGAAGCATCACTCCTCTAAGCTGAAGCACTTAATCATTTCCTACCATTTCCTTCTCATTTCAGACATACTATAAGAAGCAATGAGCCAAAGTTCCAGAATTCCAGCTAAAGTGCTTTGTAAATAAAAAAATTCACAACCAAAACAGAAAATATTTAGCCAGTATTCCTGCTCAACAATTATTCTCTATACCGTTTTCAGAATAAGAATATGAGAATGTCTTAAGTCCTCACAAAGAAAGAGGATTGGTTCTGATTTATGTGGAAGCTTTCTATTGGGGAAAGAATCCCATATTCCCACTTATGTGAATCTTGTGTTTAATAGGAATCCCTCCTTTTCAAATAGTGAGAGGACAGATATGAGGGGTGTGCGCCTGTGCTCCTCTGCTGAAGAAAACAAGGTGTGTTACAGAGGAAAGTGATGTCTGCTAGAAGTGTAGGATTGTTCCATGGCTACATGAAGGCACTTTTGGGGAACTATATTAATTTTAACTGTATGACCAGAAATACAAAAAATGTATATTTAATCTAAAAAAAACCCAATTAAGTTAATTATGGAAAATACAACTGTTAATGCAATGCAACATACCCAACTGTACCCTGTTTGGAAAGAATGGTAATAAGACGTTCTCTTGAATCTTTTTCCAATGTTTCTATGGAATTACATGTGGAGCCACTTGCAGCTTCAGGAGTTTTGTATATAATATCAAATGGCAAAGAAGGAAAGTCAACCTGAAAAGTTTAAAAATAAATCAGCATCTAAGCAAACTATGGCATGAACTTACCCACAGGCACTTATTGCAGCGACTTCAATTAATATTAAGTAGCCTTTTGTCTAACCTGTGTCTAAACTAAGACAGACTGCACAAAGTGCATAAAGAGAAAAGGAACAAGTATACTGTTTTGTAAAATATTCCAATATCTAACAAGATATGGCACTCAAATTCCCATGTGCAAACAAACAGGTATCACTTGCACAAGGGTAATTTATGACTGACACAAAATTCTCCAAAAGCATCTAAGAGGGAAACAGCATTACCTGTAACACAATCCTTTCCATTAGGTTTCCTTTTTTATGGGCTACTCCAAAAACAAGGCTTGTGGAAGGTGTCCAAACATGTAAGAGTTTTGTTCCAGAAGCCAATATTCTAAGGAATAACCAAAGAAGGAATGACATTTACTTGTCCAACCAATCTGGTTTCAAGGTTAGAAAATATCCTAGCAGATTTCTACAGCACAATGAAGATTTATTTTAGGTAAAAACAAAAAATATATTGAGAAACTATAGAACAGTAATGTAATGAGGAACATTGGGATCATGAACAAATTGATAACACAGCTTATGATTAAAATACTGTTAAAATGTGTTCCTTGAATTCTACTGACTTCAATGGAATTAAAATAGTCTAACAGACTAGTAATCAATAATATTTATTCAGGATTAACAATAATCGTCATTCTAAAAAATTACCAAATTGGAAATGTGACTTCATTACAAAATAGTTTTTTTTAACCATTATGGAGAAAAACGTTTCATATATATTATTCAAAGTCAATACAACAGGAGTCAAGAAACTCATTAAATTCAGGTCAATTTCTTTTTGGGATCTGTTCAATTATTTTATAAGCAATGCTTCCAACCCACAGTACTACTTGTAGCATTTTGAATACTTACCGTCTAAAATCAAAGAGAGGGAAGGAAACTTGACCCAACATCTCTGGGCCTTTCCGCTGCTTATTTGAGTCAGGTGAACTACCACTATTTTGGTTTAATATCCCAAAGAGAGTAAGGCATAAGATGGATTCTAATGGCAACTGAGAAATCTGTATAGGGAAAATTATCCTGCAAAATAAAAAAGTGGTTAGGCATAATTCACCACTTTATTTTGGGGAAAAATACAAGTTAAAATGAAATAATATGCAGTTTTTCACTTCAGATTTTGTTTTACATCCCATTAACAATGTATATTAAACATAAATAGTTATCAGTATTTCCTGCAGCCTCATTAATCTTACTTAATGAAACATCTCTCTTTCAAAACATTATTAAATATTATACTGAACATCTTTGGTACAAAAGAAATGATATAATGGGAAGAGAAGAAATAGCATCATTAACAGTCCATATTAAGGCACTAAGAGCTTTTTCAAAGGAGACCACAGTCAGGAATCCTATGTTTAAATTAAAATACATTGTCAATGTTAATTAATTTCTAACTGCACCAGGGAAGCAGGTGTATGACTGTGAAAATCAATGAGGAAGACCATGTGAGAAGGAGTATTTAATGACAAAACCTGCTCCCAATTTATACATGGGAAAACCTAATAGCCAAGTAGTGAGTAAATTGATATTTTAACTTCTATGTATGTTGCTTCCAAATTCTTTATACGAGAGACAGCATCCATTTTTCAGTTTTATGAAGAACATCATTTTTCTTTTAAAAGAACACAGACCAGAAGATTTATGGCGCAACATATATTTTGTCCAAATCCTGCTTCCCCAAATTTGTGGTACTTAAGTTAGTAGAATATTAAATTAGCAATTCTCCTTGCTAATTTCTTCAGGCCCATCCCAACCTCTACTTTAAATTTATGCTGATTAGTCTGGTAAAATCTTCAGTATCTTATTTGCTGGATGAGAAGAACATGGAAACAAAAGTCTTATATATATACTCGATTAATTATATGATTTGATGGAACTGGGTGTTTTTAATGGACAATTCTGATGGAACTAACAAATACCAATCAAAGTAAACAGGTAAACCAACTACTTACAGTTCATCCCATTTAATCAAATAGAAAAAGTTCTTGTATGTTCCAACTTTCTTGGACTGGACAGGTTTAAAAAGATCTTTTCCATTATGGGTCAGAGAGCAAACCAAGTAGTATTTTTCATAACTGAAAAGGAAAAGATTATGGTGAGTAAAAAATGTATCACTTGCACAGTTTGGGAGATGGTGGGCAAACAAGAATTTTTAAATTACTTACACAGAGACCCAGCCACTGAGAATCCCATGAGCAGCAAATACTGTGAACTGGAGGTGTTCTGTGGCAGTCCAAGCCCCTTTAGTGCTTCTCTCAGTCTCTAGAGCATTCAAAGAACAACTATTGCATGAGTTCAAGTGGAGTTCAAGGAGGGCATAGACAGCTGAGGTTAACTGATCTAGGCTCACTTGTAGAGGGTTTTCAGTTTGCAATGAACCTAGGTAAGAATATTGTTTTTTTAGGAAGTTAATAATTAAAAACATATTAAAGAAGAAAGAAAAGATGAAGCTTTGTACATACCAGTGGTATTCTTGCTAGCATCATCAGAAGACACCTAGGTAATAAAACACCAGACAAGGTAAGAATATCCTCACAATTGAAAACTGCTCGTAAAAACTAGTATAATAAATTGCTTGAAAAACAGTTC